>NW_025814621.1:0-103779 GCF_018902025.1 Drosophila willistoni | reverse complement strand
AAGAAAAATGATAAAGATTAGTTGGTATTGGTCGGATTAAATCTTTTGGTTTTTCGCAGATGCAACTTGCTCGTTGCATCGCCGGAAGAGAAGAGAGACGCCGTCTCTCAACCTATCGAGGACTTATCGCTAACCATCGATACTTATTACTAACAATCGATACTTATTACTAACAATCGATACTTATTACTAACAATCGATACTTATTACTAACAGTCGATACTTATTACTAACAATCGATATATGCATGAGCATTTAACAGACTTTAAATAATTGGAATCTTACAACTCGGCCGTCCTGACGAGGAATCGACCTCGATTCCAATTGGTAACAACGGAGGGGGGTAAATAAGGATCTTAAGTGGCTGGTGTCGCCTTTGTTTGGCTATCAGAAGTGCAATCTTGATCAGGGGCAACCCATAGCTTTAATTTGGAGGCTTCTAGGACCCCATCATATGGTAGTTGGGTGATTTGGGAGCCCTCTACATCCCGGATAACATATCGGTCATTCGGAAGTTTCTTATGAACCACATACGGACCACGATACCGCCTAATAAGCTTTTTGTTCGTGCCTGCCGAGGTATCCACATTCTTAATAACTACGAAATCCCCCTCCTCAAAACTAACGGCAGGGAGGTGATGCTTCGAATAATATTCCGAATTATATTCTTGGGACTTAACAATGTTACGGAAGGCTAATCTCCGGACGTCTACCTCTGAGGCATCGACCTCCTCAGTTCTCTCACCCAACCGTTCGGTTAGTTCATCTACTACCACACCTCGTTGTTCAACGCCGAATAGAAGTACGGAAGCGGCAAATTTGGTTGTGGAGTGGACGGAGTTATTCAATGCAAACTCTATGTTCGGCAGTTGTTGGACCCAATCTGCGTGGTCCACCGGTTCCGTCAGTTTACCCAACATGGGGCCCAACACACGGTTAACCCGTTCGACTTGGCCGTTGGCCCGGGTGAGGCAGTGGCATTCAGCACATGAATTATATTATTGGCCTTCAGAAATTCTTCAAACTCGGAGGAAGTAAAGCAGGTACCTCGATCACTGATGATTCGGCGGGGTCTACTGTAATTTGCGAAATACTGAGATTCTAATGTCTGGCATACTTCACGTGAATTAGTCGTGGCGGCAGGGTACAGCTTCACAAATTTGGTGAAAGCGTCAATGACAACCAGAAGATACTTTTTCTTAGAACGTATGGACGGAAGGGGGCCCAAATGGTCAATATGGACGGTATCAAACGGAAGGGGCACTTTCGGAATACTATGTAGCGTGACACGGTGGTCTGAAGCGGACGCGGAGTAGTAGATACACTTGAGGCAATTTTTAATGTAATTGTTAACGTAAGACTTCATACACGGGAACCAGTAATGCTTCTTGATCTGTGCACAACATTTGTCCGTGGCCATATGGCCAAGCTTCTCGTGCACTACTCGTATGACATGATTTACCATTTCGGAAGGGACATAAAGTTGGGGTATACTCGTCGAGGACAGGCGGTACACTACTCCATCTCGCAGTTCGAAATTCGCTATCTCATATTTCTCTAACTCATCTCGGAGTTTGACAATCTCAGGGTCCCGGTTCTGGGTTAACTGCAGTTGGAAGTCAAGGTTTATATCGTCAACGTATGCGGCAGTTTCTATTCTACTTAGAGCATCAGCATGGGGCATACCAACCCCGAGCGGTGTACAATCGTGTAGTTATAGTTTTCTAACAGCAGGGCCCAGCGAGCAATCTTGGCGGAATGTCCACCATTTCTCAGTGTCAGCGCAAGGGAATTACAATCGGTCACGATCTTGAACGGGATGAACTTAAGGTACGTCTCAAAACGTTTTAAGGAATACACTATAGCTAACGTCTCTAGCTCATAACTGTGTAGTTTCGATTCAGCGGCGGAGGCCATCTTAGAGAAGTAGGACACTGGGTGTAATTTACCGTCTGTTTGTTTCTGGAGGAGCACTGCTCCGAAACCAATTGAACTAGCATCGCAGTGTAACTCTGTTTCAGACTTCGGGTTGTAAATAGATAACACGGGGGATTCGATCAATTTCCACTTCAGTGTTCGGAAGGCTTCAAGGCATTCATCGGAGAAGACATAAGGGGTATCTTTTCTTAACAATCGGGACAGCGGACACGCAATCTTAGCGAAACCTGATACAAATCGGCGGAAGTATGAGAATAGGCCTAGGCAACGCTCTAATTCCTTGCTATCCCTTGGAATGGGCAAATCCCGTATCGCCTGAATATGAGCTGGTTTAGGCGTGATACCGGCGGAATTGGCTAAGTAGCCCAAGTACTCTAGTTCCCTATACGCAAAACGGCATTTCGTCAGCTTCAGGCATAGCGCGTTCACTCTTAACACATACAATATTTCCTTCAGAATCTCAAGGTGGTTTTCAAAGTCATGCGACGCGACTAGAATGTCGTCCATATATATCACCAGTTGACCTCGGTTTATAAATTCCTTAAGGACAAAATAAACGAATCTAGCGAACACGGAAGGGCCATTACAAAGTCCGAAGGGCATTCGTACATATTCAAACTGGCCATCAGGGGTTACAAAGGCAGTATATTTGATTGAGTCTGGGTGCATTTTCACATGGTGGAAACCGTTCTTCAAGTCCAAGATGGTGAAGAATGATTTGCCACCCAGATGTTCAATGCAATCATCTAACAGAGGAATCGGAAAATGATCTCGAACTGTAATTTTGTTCAACGGGCGGTAATCTACACACTTTCTTAGCGTGTTGTCTTTTTGCGTACAGGGACAATCGCGGCAGCGTAAGGGGAACTACTGTGGCGAATAATGCCAGCTTTCAAGAGATCGTCACAAATCTCACGCACCTCGATGCGTTCGTGGTGCGACAGACGGCGGGGGCGGCAGAAAATCGGAGTTTGGCTAGTCAATTCTATTTTCATCTCATAGTTCATAGGCTTGATTAAATCTGGATCAACTTGTACATACGAAGCGGAAATAATAGACTTAAGGGCTGCGGTTTGCTCTTCCCGTAACGCGGGCTCTATATCAAAGTCTAATTCACTGACAGCAGGGAGCTCAATGGAATTTATCACCATAAGTGCATCGTTCAATGTTTCCGAAGGTACAGCAGAAGTTTTCGGAAGGGGAGAATCAGACAACAATTCGGCAGGCACAATCTCATTCCTATCTCACTCTATATCAAAGTCTAATTCACTGACAGCAGGAAGCTCAATGGAATTTATCGCCATAAGTGCATCGTTCAATGTTTCCGAAGGTACAGCAGAAGTTTTCAAAAGGGGAGAATCAGACAACAATTCGGCAGATGCAATCTCATTCCTATCATACGGCAGTATCACTCTCTCTTTCATAAATATGTCAAAGGACTTCAGAACACCAGTAAGTTTTGGATTTATACATTCAGTCTGTTTACTCATGAGTATCAACGATTCTTTTTCATATTTCAGTTCTTTCAGTTTACATAGTCTAATATTAATTTTATACAGAAGATCTCTACCTATAATCATCGGCAGTTCAGTTGCTTGGTTCGTCAGGACTTCAAACGTATGTATTATCTGTGTGTTGCGGAGGCGAACCCTACACTGAACTTGGCCTAAGGACAGAAGTTGGCTATTTCCTAGGCCACGGCAGTTCAAAGTACGGGGGCTAAGACGGCAGTTGGAGGGGACTTCAGATTCACGGATAAAGCTCTTTGGGCTGCCCGAATCAAGGAGAGAAAACATATCTATAAATTTCCTATCTTGCACTTCATCACAAACAAAAGCAACACTCACCAGTTGTAAATGGTCTAGTCGAACTCCTGCTTCATCAGCGGCGGCAGCAATGAAATTGGTGGCTTTTCCAATTCGAGACGGGCAGTTCTTGTAGATGTGGCCCACTATGCCACACTTGAAACACGAATTCGGCGGTCTTATTGGTTTCGGGCATTGACTCTTGTAATGCCCCCATCCTGAGCAGTTGAAACATCTGGTCTCACTCGTAGCGGTGCCCGATGATTTGTTTCCAGGCGCCACGGCAGTTGTTGTTGGCTGCGCCTTCACGCTGTTGCTCTGTCGGGAGGCAGCGTCCTGCATACGGAGGCGTTCGTAACGTTCCAGTAAGGGCTTCAGTTCGGCCACCGTCCGGGCTGAGTACAGCAAGCCGACTCGAGTAGAATTGTCCCGCAATCCATCAATTATCAGGTCGACCAGCTCGTTCTCCGGTATCGGAGCATTCATGGCAATCTCTTGCATCTCGATTGCGAATCTCAAACATCCCTCGCCTGCCTTGATGCGCCGGCCACGCAGAGCGTGGTACACTTCCTCGACGCTACACGAGCGTCCAAATTCTCGCAAGAGGATTGCTTTTAATTCTTCGTAGCTGTGCACCGATACCGTGCGCAGCAGCACCGCTGCCGTACCTTCCAGCATGCGACGGCATGCGATCAAACGTAGGCGGTCGTTCAACTGCAGGATTCCAAATGCGTCTTCCAGGTCATTCAGCCATTTCTTCACGTCATATGCGTTATCCGCTGAAAATCGAGCCACCATGCTCTCAATGACACTCACGTCACTGACTTGCTGCCTCGGTGCTTGGAATTCGTCAATCCCTTGCTGCAGCTTGAGGATCTGATGTTGCAGCTGTAGCAACTCGTGTTGTTTCTGCAGCGTCGCCAGTTGCTCATCCAGGCTGCGGGAGGCGGAAGTGGCCGGTGTGATGGCGGCCGCGGAAGTCGGTACGGGGGGCACTAGAGCGGGCATCTCTTCCCATGGGTCCGCGTCGAGACCGGTGACGGGGGCGGCGAGCAAGGCCGCAACCCGCATGGCAGACATATAGTCGGCGGGCACAGCATCCGCAGGTACAGTGGATGTGGCAGCGGCGGCAGGTACCGTAATGGATGCGGCGGCAGCGGCGGCGGGTACAGCAATGGCAGCGGGTGCAGCGGTGGTGGGTACAGCAATGGCAGCGGTGGTGGGTACGACAGTGGCAGCGGGTACAGCAGTGGCAGCGGGTGCAGAGGCGGCAGCAGCGGCAGTCTGCAGAGGTGGCTTGTAAGCGGCGGGCACAGCAGCGGCGGGTGCAGCAGGGGCGAGTATGACGGCAGTTGGGCCAGCAGGGGCGAGTGTGACAGCGGTTAGCCCAGCAGGGGCGGATGCAGCAGCGGCGGGCCCGGCAGGGGCGGGTGTGGCGGCGGCGGGCCCAGCAGGGGCGGATGCAGCAGCGGCGGGCCCAGCAGGGGCGGATGCGGCAGCGGCGGGCCCAGCAGGGGCGTGTGCGGTACCAGTCGGCCCAGCAGGGGCGGATGCAGCAGTGGTTGGCCCAGCAGGGGCGTATGCAGCAGCGGAGGGCTCGGCAGGGGCGGATGCAGCAGCGGCGGCCCAGCAGGGGCGTGTGCGGTAGCAGTCGGCCCAGCAGGGGCGGAGGCAGCAGTGGTTGGCCCAGCAGGGGCGTATGCAGCAGCGGAGGGCCCGGCAGGGGCGGACGCAGCAGCGGCGGGCCCAGCAGGGGCGGATGCAGCAGCGGTTGGCCCAGCAGGGGCGGATGCAGCGGCGGCGGGCCCAGCAGGGGCGGATGCAGCAGCGGCGGGCCCAGCAGGGGCGGATGCAGCAGCGGTTGGCCCAGCAGGGGCGGATGCAGCAGCGGAGGGCCCGGCAGGGGCGGATGCAGCAGCGGCGGGCCCAGCAGGGGCGGATGCAGCAGCGGCGGGCCCGGCAGGGGCGTGTGCGGTAGCAGTTGGCCCAGCAGGGGCGGACGCAGCAGCGGCGGGCCCAGCAGGGGCGAGTGTGGCAGCGGTTGGCCCAGCAGGGGCGAATGCAGCAGCGGAGGGCCCGGCAGGGGCGGATGCAGCAGCGGTTGGCCCAGCAGGGGCGGATGCAGCAGCAGTTGGCCCGGCAGGGGTGAGCATGTCAGTCGTTGGCCCGGCAGGGGCGAATATGTCAGCCGTTGGCCGGCAGGGGCTCGTATAGCAGCAGTTGGCCCGGCGGGGGCGAGCATGTCAACGGTTGGCCCAACCTGGGCGAGTACGGCAGCAGCGTGCCCAGCAGGAGCAAGTGTGGCGGCAGTTGGCCCAGCCGCGGCGGGCCTGGCAGGGGCAAGTATGTCCGCAGTTGGCCCAGCAGCGGCGGGCCCGGCAGGGGCGAGTATGTCGGCAGTTGGCACAGCGGCTCTCGGTACTGCAGCGGGAGTCACAGCAGTGGGTGCGCCAGCAGCGGTGGGCGTGGAGGCGGCCGTTCTCGAGGTGGAACGTGTGGCCTGCCGTGTCCCGAAATATTTATCTTTTCGGGTGGTCATCCCACTTCTGAGTTGTAAACACCTATTTATTAAGAAAAAATGATAAAGATTAGTTGGTATTGGTCGGATTAAATCTTTTGGTTTTTCGCAGATGCAACTTGCTCGTTGCATCGCCGGAAGAGAAGAGAGACGCCGTCTCTCAACCTATCGAGGACTTATCGCTAACCATCGATACTTATTACTAACAATCGATACTTATTACTAACAATCGATACTTATTAGTAACAATCGATACTTATTACTAACAGTCGATACTTATTACTAACAATCGATATATGCATGAGCATTTAACAGACTTTAAATAATTGGAATCTTACAATATATATTTTTTTATTCATTTTATTTGTATGTTTGTGTATATACTTATATATTCATTATTTGTGTTTTCCTTTTTACCTATTCGATCAACGCAGTGTGTAGTGCCCAGTTTCTGCCGTTAGTTTTATTTTTAAATTCTAAGGCCTTATCTATGTATTTCAGTAAGTGGTGGGTAATTATGTCGATAAAAATAATCAGCTCAGCTTAGAAGTTCGATAGTTTTACTAGTGCAACCCTAGCGAAGTGGCCTCATGCGCGATCGCATGCATTGGTCACTCTCTTTTCTGCCTTAACCACGAAAAAAAAATATAAAATTTAAATCTGAAATTTTCTTGGCCATCAAGCCAAATTATTAATTAAATACTAATCTGGAGCATCTAGGACAACAATTAATATAAAGTTTTGTGAATCTTATTATCGTAAGTTAATTTTTTGTGGATATTTTAATCTTTGGAAGTTTCTAATAAGTTCTTTTGAAAACTTAGCCATAATCAAATAGAATGCTGAAAGCCTTAACAAGGAATTTTTTATTTGAATTCCGAGAATTTGCCAGGGATAATTTTTAAGACACCGTGGGCTCAAAAGCTGCACACCGTGAAGGGCACAGAGACATTTGGACAAAGTCAACCAGCTTGGAATAGCCGCCCGAATCGGATACGGGCAGAGAAAGTTTCTTCGTTGCGGATTGAGAGTCCCTTATACCGAATCTATTGCATAGGAATGCCAGACGCGTGATTTACCTAACATTTTTATTCCTAAGCATCATCCAGCGGACGACGAAGGCCTTCGACGGACCGGACGGATGGGTAAGTCCTAAGTTCTTGAAAAAAAATCATGTTCGATGTGGTACTTCCCTGTTTGTAAGCATAAAGAAAGCGAGTTCAGTGTCAAATAATCAGCAAGTAAGAAAAAACTCTCTCAAGTACCGTAAAGCTAAAACAAAATATTAAAAAAAAAGAAAATTTGCCAATCGTTTTTGAAAAATTAAAACGATATCAAGAATCTGTTCGATATTAGCGCCAGCTGTTTATATCAAAGTGGCAATCTGGCATCCCTAGTAGTAAGAAGATCTGGCAGCGTTTAACAGAGAAAGAGAGTTGGCTTCTGTTCTTGGCACTGTACAGACGTGTAGATAAGTTCTAATAAAGTTACATATCTATGTATATTCGAAAATAAGTGTATTGCCCTTTCTTTTATACATAGCTTCGCGAGCAAATATCGCGGTGTCTCTCGGAATCAGATTTTCCAACAGAAACGCCTTTGACTGTGAGAGCGAGCCTACAGTTGTTTATAATTAATACATTAATTTAAGTTGGAGACTTCCAAATTCCAATTGACATTTTTATTTTTGAATCTCTATAAATTTATATATACAATTAAGATTCCACAAAACAAAACATACTATCCCTAATTTGGCTTTTGGATGCCTGAAATGATCCAATTATTTAATTTGATTACTGTTTACTATAAGAATCATCATTTTAGTTTAGTCAACTAGGATTATGTTTCCGACTAATTGAAGTACTTTGGTATTCCGTAACCCTCGTGAAAAATTATAATTATACCATACACCCATAGGGTGAAATGGTATATTAAAGTCGTCAAAATGTATGTAACAGGCAGAAGGAAGCATCTCCGACCCCACAAAGTATATATATTTTTGATCAAAGAACCCCCCCAAAGACTGTTTGCTAGCCGACAGCAAGAAGTCCCACCCGGACCAAACTTCTCGATACATTTAGCCCGTAGATGAGTTGGCTTTGGCCTAATCATAACATCTGATTAGATCCCATCATAACATCTGATGATTAGGGACTGCGAGAGAGAGACTACCAATATAGGCTGAACATTACCTCTTCTTGGATCAAGGAAGATTCTTTGACTAAGAGGGGATGTATATGATCTGGATTTATTCCGGGTTGTGTACATTACAAGTGATCTCCTGATTTTAATTTATGATGTATTTAAATGTTTCGCGCTCTTTGTAGCGCTACCAGTCCTACTGCATCCAGGGTATAGCTTGTCGCACTAGAAGGTGCCGGTGCTAGTCTTCGCTTAGGCTGCTGGTTAAAACACCTTGTTTCTTGAAAAGTTGTCATGAGAGTGTTTGCCCTCCTTTATTCAATATTAAACATAAGCTTAGTACATAGAATATTTAAAGGAGCTCTGCCGCTAAGAACGTCGGGAGTGAGAGAGAGAGTTGCAGTATGTATTTAAGATTACACATCGTGGTCAGCAGAAAAGGCTTCACCAAATCAGATTGACAAAAGAAATATACAAAACGAAACATAAACATAAATAAGTCATAAAGATTCTCATGGCAAGTATTGCTTAAAACCAAACAAACATACATTCACACTCTGTGGAGAAACTTAAGACCGAATATCAAAGCTAAACATGAAATTTAAACAATTTTTAAACAATAAGCAGTTTTAAGAACAATTGTCGCACGAGTCTTGAGCCTAGAGTCTAAGAATTCATTTATATACACAAAATTTGTATATTCTTGCAAAAAGGGTATATTAATTTTGGTCAAAAGTGTGCAACGCATAGAAGGAAGCATCTCCGAACATATAAAGTATATATATTCTTGATCAGCACGACGAGACGAGTTCAAATAGCCATGTCCACCCGTCCGTCCGTCTGGATCAACGCGATCTGCTCCTAGACCGTAAGAGCTACAGAGCTCAAATTTTGCACGTACGCTTGCACAAATTGTATATCTCGGATTCAGCCGTATCGGACCACTTTATCATATAGCTCCCATGCAAACGTTAAAGTAACTAACAGTGACTTTTCTCAATAACGTTAATTTCTAAGCTATTGTCGTGAAATTAAATATTTATAAATTTATTATACTAACAAACGACTGTGCCAAATTTTATCAAGATCGGGTGACTATATCATATAGCTCCAATAGGAACGATCGGTCGAAAACAGTGACTTTTGTATAATAACTTCGTTACTTTTGAAGCAGCTGTCATAAAAATTTGTATTTCTCAGTTTAGCACAACTATTATTGACTGTGCCGAGTTTGATAAAGAGTGGGTAACTATATCGTATAGCTCCCATATGAACAATCGGAAGTTATCAATAACTTTGATCAATAACTTCGTTATTTCCTAAACAATTCTTTCGCAAATATTAGACGTTTTACACAAAAAACTTGCAAGGGTATACAAACATTGACGCTGTCAAAGTTAGCACTGGCCCTCTCGAGAACGGGTGACCGGATTTATCTTAGCTTGGTCTTGAATTATTCGTGGAGATCTAGAAAAGGTTTAAAAGGTGAAAAAAATTCGAATAATTGTCGGAAAACCCCTTAAAACAGCCAATTTCTTTTCCCTAGACAAACGTTTTCTAACAGTCAATTTAAATAAAGTCAACTGTTGTTTTAATGTCATTGTAGTGCTCTGTAATATACAATGTGAAAACTAAAGGAAAAATTGGTATATTGTGTTTTGTGTAGTAACATAATAGAAATTCGAATATCGTGTTTTGTGCAGTGTTTAGTAACCCATATTATCAAACCAAACCAATTGTCTGCTTCCAAGTAACTTCATTTGGTGCTATGGACAAGGAATGTCATTATCATGCTCTGAAATTCAAAAATGAGCCAGCTGGGACGTGTTGCGCGTCAGGAAAATTGCAACTACCTCAAATTGAAACACCACCTGAACCATTGAACGGCTTGTTTATCGGCATGGATCCAGATTCTAACGTGTTCCCGAAGTCAATTCGAAGATTCAATTCATGCTTTTAAATGACATCGGTAGGAACAACAGAAATAGTTCGAAATACTAATACAACAATTCAATTCTACATTCAAAATCAGAGGCCAATTTTATCATAAAATGGTCTCACTGCTGCCAATGCCAAACGAACCACATAAATTCTTACAAATCTACTTTATGGGCGGTGAGGATTCCGGAAAAGCACTTGCCAATCGCGTCAATGTGTGATTATAATAACCTTGATTTACTTAATGCCAGGCGAATCGTCAGCGAGCTAGATGCTCTTTAGAACGAGCACGACGAGTTGTTGAAAATATTCAAATCACATATGCACCAATTACAAAGTGATAATTACACTATCGTCATTAATCCTGATAAAACACCAGCTGGAGAGCATTCGTAGATTCAATGCACCCGTTGTTGATTTGATAGCACCATGTTTTGCATACGGACAATTATACGTGGCATGCTCTCCAGCTCTCCAGCTAACACTGGATGGTTTAAGTGTTAGCTAAAGATGGACTAATAAAAAATATTGTTCACGCTATAGCATTAAGATATTGATATTGTTTTAAGGGTTAAATTATAATAATTTAAAAATAATGTTTTGCCTAGCTCTTTTTTATCTACACTAGAATTAAGTAGAAAATTATTTATATAGTTTAAATCTCAAATTATAGTCGCAATTTTAATTTTTCAAAAGCGGGGACAGCGAAGAGTGGCAGGGTTTCTAGTCATTATATAATTATTTCGATAATGAAATGTACGCATAAGTTAAAATGTTTTCTAATAAGGCTGACAAATTGTTCGGGAAGCAGTTAGAGTTGCATACGGGATTAAAGCAGTTAGAAGCCTTGGACACTAGAAACTTGACTAGCAAGGTGATCGAGGAAGTAAAAGAGATCAAATCGCTACAGCAGGGGACTTTCATCAATATTTCAGAGATAAAAAATATGAAGAAGTGTTAAAGATAGTTGTCAAAATTATAGCCACAGGAGAGTCAGAAAAACCAGGCACTAGTAAGTCGGTGTGCGTTGAAGCAGAATGCGACCTGTGGTAATGAAAGCACTAAGGTTAACCAGGAGATATTTATGAACAGAGTCCGACAGCTCCAGGAATATTCGGAGGTAGTAGGGTTGAACTCAACAGGCAACGGGACATAGATAATATATATTAATAAAATTATTAATTATTTATGGGAGAAGGTACAGGCATGCCAAGTGATGCAAAATTTAACAATATTATGGATGATTTACAATTTGATGTCCGAAATTCATTGTCAATGCTAGAAATGAAAATGAGCAATAAGGAAAATGGTAAGATTGAGATCGTAACTAAGAGAGGCGAATTGCCTGTGTTGCCAAAAATACGGGTACCCACATTCTCTGGAGAGCCAAGAGAATGAGACCTGTTTGTAGAGTTATTTGCAGAATTAGTTGAAAATAGAGAGGATCTAAATCTTACTCTTAAATTCAGTTATTTAAAATCCGCATTAAAGGGCGAATCGAGGAGCATAATAGCTCATTTATTGTCAGGTTCAGCTGACAATTATAGTGCTGCCTGGGATCTACTAACCAAGCGCTATGAAAATAATAGGAGGATATTCTCCGGATCGTGGACTTACCGATGATCAACAATGAAACAGCCAAAAGTGTAAAGGGAATGGATGATATTATTAACAAGTCAGTGCACTTGATTGAAATTAAAGCAAATTTGTCCGTTAAAGTTGACGTAATATTCGCTCAACACATACTTCGAAAATTTGATAGAGAGGTTCTACAATTGTATGAGAGTCAGATTAGGGAAAAAGGCGTGCACAAATGCTATCTGATGTCATGGAATACTTGGAGCAAAGATATTGCTTGGTAAATGCCATGAAAAAGGAAGAGAAAAAACCGTTACAAAAAACATCGGTTGCAGTGCTTAAAAATAGTTTTCCGATCTGGCAAAACGCATTTCTGTGCTATAAGTTTAAAGCGCTAACACCTAACGAAAGTGTGGAAATAGCCAAAAAAGTACATTTGTGTACAATATGCTTGAAGCAATCAAGCAACAAGAGATGCACTAATGAAATGGTCTGCTCATTGTACAGCAAGGGACACCATACCCTTCTTCATTTTGGGGAAAAACAGGAGAGGGTAAATACTTGCGTAACAAAAACTGTTGGCAACAGCCCTAATACAAGTTAAGAAAATAAATGGAGAGTATGAAACTTTAAGAGGCTTGATTGATAGTGGCTCCATATTATCTGAAGAAGCCGTACAAATGCTAACATTACCCAAGATCAAGCAACAAACGGAAATAAGTGGCGTGTCTTCAACAAAAACTGAAATGTCCAAGTCTAAAGTAAACGGTGAAATGATGATGCGTGATCCGGAAAAAGAGCTTCTTAAAGTTGAAGCAATTGTATTGCCGCATTTAATGAAAGCTCTCCCGTTAAAAATAGCAAACGTGGATATGAGAAAATGGCAAACTTACGTGCTAGCTGACCCCACTTTTAATAAACCTGGTAGGGTCGATATGATAATGGGGGTAGACGTATACATCCACATACACCCACATTTTAAAAAATGGAGTTGCCAAGATTAATGGTTTGCTGGGACAAAATACTCAATTTGGCTGGATTGTGTGGGGATGTACGAAGTCAAAAGGAGATGAGTCTATAGTAGCTACAACAATAGATATCACAGATATGGAGCGTTTTTGGGAAATGGGGGCAGATGAAAAAGATGATACAGAAGCTAGCGAATGTGAAGAAAATCTGGAAGATATGTAGTAACGATTCCGTTTAAGCAAGAAAGGGAATTAGGTGACTCGAAGGCGCAAGCAACTGCGCGATTTCTTAACTTGGAGAAAAAGTTTCAGAAAAATCCAAAATTTAAGGAGTACGAGTACGAGTAAGGAGTGCGCATTACTTGCCACATCAAGCAGTAGTAAAAGATGCAAGACTGACAACTAAATTAAGAGTTGTATTTGACGCTTCCGCGAAAACCACGAATAACTGAAGTCTCACTGATGTGATGTGGATCGGGCCACGACTTCAAAAAGACATATTCGACATTATAGTAAAGTGGCGAAAATGGCAGTAGGTAGCCTCTGCAGATATTGAAAAAATGTATCGGCAGATAAACATTGATCTAAACGATCAAAAATATTTGCATATTTTGTGGAGAAATTCACCGCAGAAAAAATTAAGAATATATAAATTGACCCCCAGTTGCTAATTCAACTGCCGCCGTGTGCAGACGTGTTTTATTAATGCACTCCGCAAAAATTGAGTGTAAAAAAAAAAAAAAAAAAAAGTCTGCGTTTGCAAAAAGTTGTGTAGGCCTCTCAGTCGCCTCAGAGACGCCTATTTACAACCATATTGCTATTAGATTGCTCTAATAGCAATAAATACTAAGTTGCAACAACAAAGTGCGTAATTTTTACAAAAGCCATGTCCACCAATTCGGGCCTAAGCTCTCTGGATCCCCACCAGCAACAGCTACAAGAACTAATTGTACAACAACAACGTGAGCGTCGACTCTCGGTCCAACGCAACAACACGTACTTTTCGGTGGTGTCGCCGACCCCACCGAATGCTAACGTAAGCAATAACACCGAAAGTGCCAGCCACTCAGCAATTAACAGCAACTTACCGTGGAGAGAGCAGTGTGCTTCTCCATCAATATCGATAACTGGGTCACCGATTGCACCAACCAGCAAACAGAATGCTAACGTAAGCAATAACACCGAAAGTGCCAGCCACTCAGCAATTAACAGCAACTTACCGTGGAGAGAGCAGTGTGCTTCTCCATCAATATCGATAACTGGGTCACCGATTGCACCAACCAGCACCGTCAGCTCGTTGACAGCAACCAGCACCGTCAGCTCGTTGACAGCAACTACTGCAACGTCTGCCGAAGTATTGACCTGCCTCAAGCCGTCAACGACAAGTCGCCCAGAGTCAGCCACAATAGTAAACCCAACGACTTCTGTCCAAACTGGAATGGACAGATATATTAAAATAACTAAGCGGAAGCTAAGCCCGCAAAAGAAAAAAAGTGGCAATACGCCGAAAATAACCAAACCAAATGAACGAGTAGCACCCCTTAGCGGGAATCGTTTTAAAATTCTTGCCGATCAGCAAGACGATCAAGCCGGCGCTGTAGATAAAGTTAAATCGGCTAGACCGCCACCTTTATACATCCGTGGAGCCAACTGCAGCGCCCTGATTTCGAAGCTAGTAGAAACAGTAGGGGCAAATAACTTTGTTGTAACCCCTCTCAATAGGGGTAACATTAAAGAAATTAAATGTCAAGCCCAAACTGAGGACAATTTCCGCATCATCGAAAAGTACCTCCGTAATGCTAACATCAACTTCTAAAGCATCTAACTAAAAAGCAGTAAAGGGCTCCAGGTTGTGTTAAAGGGGATTGAGCCATCGGTCCCTACTCAAGAAATAGCAGACGCGTTGGTCGAAAAAGGGTTTGCGGTCAAGTCCGTTGTCAACATCATCAACAGGAACAAAGTCGCACAGCCGCTCTTTAAAATCGAGCTCCAACCAGATGCAAAGCGGTCGAAGCCAAATGAAGTGCACCCGATCTACAACCTACAGTTTCTATTGCACAGAAGAATCACCGTAGAGGAGCCCCATAAGAGACGCCAACCACCGCAGTGTAAAAACTGCCAGGAATACAACCACACCTCTAACAATTGCAATCTTAGGTCAGTGTGTGTTGGCTGCGGCGAACATCATGAAGATGGAATTTGCACCAAGGACAGAAACAACGTCGCACTAAGACTATGCAGCAACTGTGGAGGGAACCACACGGCCAACTACAGAGGATGTCCTGTCTTTAAGGATCTTAAATCACACCTAAACGGGCGCAAACCCCCAGCTGGACCAAAAATCATCTTCAACGCCTCCAAAACTACACCGGAGGTCTTCTTCGCCAAGGCTGCTAGATCATCCAACATGACTGCTACAACCAGTCCTAGTGTATCCTTCGCTAGTGTGCTCCGAACTGGACAGACGGAGCCCGCGAAAGAGACCCCGTCACTCCGCCATCTACAGAATCCGCAACCTAGCGCACCAGAGCTTGGACAGCAAACTCCAAGTGGTCTAGAGGCCCTATTTTTGACCACTTTTATGACGTTCATGCAAAACTGTATGCACGAACTGATGCGGAATCAAAACCTGCTTATCCAGAAGCTTATCGAGAATAAATAATGGCTTCCCTACGTCTATGTCTTTGGAATGCTAACGGCATCTCCAAGCACAAAAATGAACTGCAACTATTCCTAGACTCAAGTGAAATCGACGTTTTGCTGATTTCGGAAACACATTTAACATCAAAAAATAATTTTCAAATACCAAAATATACCTTCTTCGGTATCCTTCGCTAGTGTGCTCCGAACTGGACAGACGGAGCCCGCGAAAGAGACCCCGTCGCTCCGCCATCTACAGAATCCGCAACCTAGCGCACCAGAGCTTGGCCAGCAAACTCCAAGTGGTCTAGAGGCCCTATTTTTGACCACTTTTATGACGTTCATGCAAAACTGTATGCACGAACTGATGCGGAATCAAAACCTGCTTATCCAGAAGCTTATCGAGAATAAATAATGGCTTCCCTACGTCTATGTCTTTGGAATGCTAACGGCATCTCCAAGCACAAAAATGAACTGCAACTATTCCTAGACTCAAGTGAAATCGACGTTTTGCTGATTTCGGAAACACATTTAACATCAAAAAATAATTTTCAAATACCAAAATATACCTTCTACGCAACAAACCATCCAAACGGAAAAGCTCATGGCGGGACCGGTATCCTAATCAAAAACCGTATAAAACACTCGTTCCACAACAGATTTGAAACACAGCACCTACAAGCAACTGCTATAACCGTTCAAACCAGCTGCGGCAACACTACATTGGTCGCCCTGTACTGCCCACCACGCTTCTCAATCTCTGAAAAGGAATTTACCGATTTCTTTAACACACTCGGAGATCGCTTCATTGCAGCAGGGGACTATAACGCCAAACATACGCACTGGGGATCTCGCCTGGTAAATCCTAAAGGAAAGCAGTTGTACAACACAATAGTCAACCCTCTCAATAAGAAGGATTGCGTCTCACCGGGTAGGCCTACTTATTGGCCATCAAAGTGCCTGACTTGATTGATTTCGCAGTAACCAAGAGGATTCCACGTAATCGGATCACTGCGGAAACACTACTAGATTTAACTTCCGATCACTCTCCAGTGCTATTCACATTATTAACAAGACCTCAAGTACTTGATCGCCCATATAGGCTTACAAACAACAAAACAAATTGGCTTAAATTTAAAATGTCCATGAGTGCCCACATAGACTGTTCGCCGAAACTGGATGCTGCAGAGGACATTGATATGTGCGTCTCTGCACTTGAGTCGATGATGGGAGCTGCAGCAAGAGTATCTACTCCACATGCCTCTTCTTACACCAAACCTGTTGAACCGGCGGATAGAACAATTAGTAACGGAAAAACGACGTCTAAGAAGAGAATGGCAGATTACTCGATCACCAGCAGCAAAACTTCGCCTAAGGCAAGCTAATCGCAACCTCTCCAAGGCGTTAAGACAAGAGGAAAGCTGGGCTCAAAGGTAATACATAGAAAGCTCAGTCCAACCAGCACTAAACATCCTCTGTGGAAAGCCCACCCAACTTTAAGCGCTCCTACAGAGACAATTTCACCGATAAGGAGTCCAACCGGTGGATGGGCCCGCAGTGACGAAGAGAGGGCATCCGTATTTGCCACACATCTTAAAATGGTTTTCCAGCCAAATCCAACATCAAACTCATCTGTACTTCGCCCTTCGAGCACATTAACGGATAGTGAGTACTCGGAACTCCAATCGGACGAGATCACTGCAGTTATTAAAAACCACATAAAGCCGAAAAAAGCCCCTGGCCATGACCTAATCACACCGAAAATGATCCTAGAACTCCCTATCATTGCAATATAATATATCTGCAAACTGTTCAACGCTATAATAAAAATTGGCTACTTCCCAAGAACATGGAAAAAGTCCACTATCATCATGATTCCTAAAGTGGGAAAGGACAAAACCCAGCCATCTCCTATAGGCCAATTAGTTTGCTGCCATGTCTTTCGAAGCTTTTTGAAAAGGTCCTGCAGATCCGCCTAAACTCATTTCTGGCATCGGAGAACACAATCCCTTCACACCAGTTTGGCTTCCGCGAAAAACATGGTACAATTGAACAAGTCAATCGCATAACATCCGAAATACGAACAGCATTCGAACTAAAAGAATACTGTGCGGCTGTCTTTCTCGACGTTGCCCAGGCTTTCGATAGAGTTTGGCTGGAGGGTCTGATGTTCAAAATCCGGCAAAAACTGCCACAGTACACACACAAACTCATGGAATCTTACCTTTACAATAGGAAATTCGCTGTAAGATGTAATGGCTCCGTCTCCGCTGATTTTGAAATCAAAGCTGGTGTACCGCAAGGCAGTGTACTCGGCCCATTGCTCTACCTGCTGTACACTGCAGACCTACCAACGAGTTTAGGACTTACAACGTCCACTTTTACCGATGACACGGCAATCCTTAGCAGATCCAAATGCCCAATACAAGCCTCTGCAAAACTAGAGGAACACCTTAAGGTGGTAGAGGAATGGCTAGCAACCTGGCGTATCCGGGTCAACGAGCAGAAATGCAAACATGTTACATTTACGCTTAACAGAAGAAACTGCCCAGCTCTAATGCTAAACAACGTACCAGTTCCTGAAGCCGTGGATGTCACTTACCTTGGCATCCACCTAGACAGAAGACTAACTTGGCGCAAGCACATCGAAGCAAAAAAGTCACAGCTTAAACTGAAAGCGAGTAGCCTACATTGGATCATCAATGCTCGGTCCCCTCTACGTCTGGAGTATAAAGTCCTCCTATACAACTCCGTACTCAAACCCATCTGGACTTACGGAGCCGTACTATGGGGAAATGCAAGTACCAGCAATGTCGATATTATACAAAGAGCGCAGTCGAAGATTTTAAGATCAATCACGGGGGCCCCGTGGTATATACGAAACGACAACATTCAAAATGATCTAAATATACCTAGCGTAAAATCTGAAATAGGTACTCAACAACTAAAGTATTCTGCGAAACTGGATGCACACCCAAATGTTCTTGCCAATTCCCTTACGCGAACTAATAATAGAACTCGTCTTAAAAGAAATGACAGACCAACCCAATAACAAGTGATTAGGGCCGCCTGCAATATCCCCAGGATTTATCTTAAGTACTAGTCTAAGAAAAATATCTCAAACTTGTTGTTAGGCTCTAATTTAGGAGTAGATTCAACAAATATATATTAAACGTTAAAAAAAAAATATAAATTGACAACAGTAACGTACGGTACGGCATCAGCACCTTATTCAGCTACGAGGAACTTGCAGAGATAGCAAACAGATGTCAGGATAAAGTGATTAGTGAAATTATCCGAGATGAATTCTACATGGATGATTTAATGACTGGAGGTAATACCGTACAAGAATCAAAACACAAAGTTCAGCAATTTTCCAGAAAGCTGGAAAAAGCAGGAATGAATTTGAGAAAATGGATTTAGAATAAGTCCGAAATTGTTGAAAAGGTTATTGATACAGGCGATAATAAAGTATTAAAAATTGTTGAGAACGAGGCAATTAAAACCTTAGGGTTGCAGTGGGAACCAATTAAAGACGAATTTAAGTTAAAGGTACACTGTGGCGAGAGCATGAAGATGAATGAAAGAAGAATGCTATCCACACTAGCCAAGATGTATGATCCAATAGGTAGGCTAGTACCAGTAACGGTACTAGGCAAGTTATTTATACGGAAGTTGTGGCTAGCTAAACAAAATTGGGATTAAGAGTTGTCCGATAACGAAACAACAGAATGGAAATCTTTCAGGGATAATTTGGTGTATCTGGAAGACATCAGATTACCCCGATGGATCCAGACAGAAAGAAAAAGGCATATGCAGCGGTTGTATATGCTAAAATAGGTGAAGCCTTAATAGCCAGCAAGAACAATGTAAATACAATCAAAAATAGGAAGACTATTCCTAAATTGGAATTATGTGCAGCACACTTATTATCGCAATTGCTACAAAAAGTCCAGCAATCTACAGACAGAAGTATTATGCAGGAACAAATTAAAAGTATTCCTGTTTGAATAAACTGGTCAGAATTACGGCATATGTATTAAGATTTATTGGCATTAACCGTCAATGATCTTAAGAATGCTAAAAATTTTATAATTAAACAGCAACAGGCATATCATATTCTGCCTTCTGAAATGACATGAAAAGTAAAATTTCAAGCTTAAATCAATTTTTGGATAACGATGGAACATTACGCATGGGGGGAAGATTGCAAAATGCCAACATATGTTTTGATACTAAACATCCTGTGATTTCGGATAAATCACAGTTAACAATGCTGTTGATTAAAAATGCTTATAAGGAAACCTTACACGGAGGAATTAACCTTATGAGAAGCCAAATACAAAGGAAAATATTATTCATTTTCGGATTGAGAAACGCCCTTAAAAAATACCTAAGGGAATGCGTCACTTGTGCCGGATACCGCCATTTAAGAGTAGGGTTACGGGGTCATCCCCATTTTATATTGATTGATTTTGATTTAGATTTTGCCGGTCCATATCATATAAGACGCTCAAAAAACCGGGGACAAAAAAAATTTAAAGGGTACATAGCAGTATTCGTGTGCTTGTCAACTAAGGCAATTCATTTAGAAGTTGTTAGTGACTTGACAACTGACGCATTCCTTGCAGCATTTCGAAGATTTGTTGCAAGACGGTGTAAATGCGCTAACATATATTCTGATATTGGCACAAATTTTGTGGGAGCTGCTAGGAGGCTTGTTGAAGAATTCAAAAATGCAGTTCAAGATAACGTTAAGGTTGTCCCTGTTCTAGAGCGAGAAGAGATTAGCTGGCATTTTAGCCCCCGGCAGGACCTCATTTTGGAGGTATATGGGAAGATGGGGTAAAGTCGGTTAAGTATCACCTGAAAAGAGTCATAGGAGACAGTAACCTCACATATGAGGAACTGGCAAAATTGTTGTGCCAAATAGAAGCCGTACTAAGTTCACGTCCATTGTATACGACGGGTGAAGATATGCACAATATCGAGGTGCTAACTCCCGGTCATTTCTTAATTGGAAGACCAAGATTAGAAGCAGTCGAGTCCATATCAGAAGAAAAGATAAAAATTGGCACCCAGCAAGGTGGCCTCTGGGCAAGTTTAAGGAAATTCTGGGCAAGATTGAGGCAGGGACGATAAAGTAAGAGTGGTAAAAGTCAAATTACAGGAAGGGTCAATTACAAGGCCTATTAATAAAATCTGTCCACTTGTTGGGGTAAAATCATCCGAAGGCGTTGAGGAGAATCGATATCGGAAAAGTACCAGACTCTGTAATCTGTCCAAAGTAGGAACTGTAATGATGTTAGCAATGCTGGTGCTGCTTTGTCAATCGAGATAATCGATCAAAAATTACGGTAAAAGAACTAAACACAACAGCCGCATTATACTTAGATTTAATGGGTGAAGTGAAAGTAGTAGCGTCCTCATGGGATCTGGTAATATACTATGACATGTCGGAATATTTTGAAATGCTTAATAAAGGTTGTTGGAGGACACGTCATATATATATATATTAAAATTTCTTATATTATTTGTTTGAGATTATCGGAATTTCTACCACTGTATTTACATTAACATGTTCTAAAAGCGTCAATTACATGGCTCGTGAACAGCTTCCAACTCATGAAAACGAAATATAAAAATGACTTCTTTCTGGAATTCGAAGAGGAGAAGACTTATTTTTCCTTACTCCACTCCATATGCTATTGAGCATTGGAGTTTTTACCATCTGCAACTGGGCAGATCAAACATTGGCGACCGTGACAGGACCTTGCATTTCGCAAGTCTCAACATAAAAACTTAAAAACTATATAAAGTCGTTTATTCGTTCATTGTATTGCATTCATCGTTACATCATTTTGGACAGTCATGATTGGACTTTTCAGCTTACATCATCATCACATTCATCATTGGACTTCTTCATCATTACATAATCATCTTGGATAGTCGTCATCGGACTTCTTCATCATTGGCGTTTGCAAGACATATCATCGTGGACATTTACGTGGAGCCCTATCATAACCTAAGTCAACTTGAATGTGTAAATTTACATTATCCATTTCCACTCAAATTTTGACTCAATTGCCACTCATTAGCGATCGTAAAGGTTTCACATGCTTTACACTCACATGTAAAACACTCGTAAGCTTTAACACGTGCTAAGTATTAAGCACAGCGGAGTAAGTACTCAAACTGTCATATAGAGAAACGATCTACATCAGAGCCCGGCACTCATATCCCCCGGGGACGAACACGTTCGGCACCTCGTATGCGTGTAACCGAACGGCTGCCGAAGTCCTCACACAGAGGATGAGGGTTGATTTAGTTTCCCTCAGCATTTCGACGCAAGCAGATCTACACATTGATCGCTGTTTTGTTTTCTCTATCTTTTTCTAGCATAAAATTATTTGCTGCACTCGTTTTCTTGATTTGAGGCAGAATTTGATGAAGTTAAATTTTGCGCAGTGTAAAGCAATACGCATACAAGCAAGTGCACACATACAACTAAAGTTTTTTAGCGCTCTCTTTGTGCCGGGCCCTGATCTACATATTAAAGCTCACTTATTAAGCTCTTGAGTGAAACTTTATGTATTTGAGTGTTTTTATTGAAACTAGAACTCCTTTAGCTCACGTTTAATTCATTTCTAACTTGCTACATTTCTTTCGTTAAGGGCCCAAAATGTCTCCACCAAATTAAACGCAGCTTCTACCTCTCAGACAACAACGGAATCAACTGCAATCTAATATTCAAAGTTTAAGAGCTAGAATCGATCTTGAAAATTACCCTATTATGTTAGATTGTCAGTCTCAAATTCTTGAGTCGTATTTTAAACAGGTATTACAAGTTCTAACCAATATTGAGAAGCTAGATCCAGCAGACGCGAATCGGGCAGAGATAGAAAATCTTTTTATCGAAACAAAGGCAATCATATTACGGTGCATTGGATCAAGTAAAAACGAAAAACCAGAAGAACTTAGTTTCTTTAATTCATCGACTTATCATGGGGACATCATAATCGGCTTCCATCCCTCAAATTACCTAAATTCGACGGCAAATGTGGGGCATTCAAAAAATTTATTACTTCATTTAGAAATGTGGTACATGAAGACAACTAATTGTCCAATGTTGACAAATTTAACTATGTAATAAGTTGTCTATCTGGCCAAGCTCTAAGCGTAGTCTCGCCATTTCAAGTATCAGACAAAAATTATTCCAAGACCCTAGTTCACCTCAACGAGCGATATGACAAGAAAGTTCTTATTTTCGTAGCCAACAAGTGGAAAGACCCATCAGAGACAAAATTCATAGTACTTCAAAAGTATTTGTTGCAGCCGAAAGTAGATGCATTCAATGTCAGTCAACAGAGAATAGGTTAGCATTCTGTCCAGTTTTTAATTCGCAACCTTTTATTGAGCGATTTAAGATTGTTAAAACAGCGTCACTTTGTTTGAATTGCCTCAATAAGGGTCATCCAGCCACAAAGTGTCCTTCATTGAATAAATGTCGTCATTGTGGAGGTTTACATCACACAAACATGCATAGGTAAATTATCAACTAGATGGACCTTCTATTCATCATCAATCGCAACAAATCATTCATAATTCACATGACGAAAGAAAAACATTTGCAACATTAATGTTGACTCGTCACGCTCGGCGGGGATTACTTCCAACAGCAATAGTTCAAAATTGGTCAGTTTCAGCTCGCAAGAGCATTACTTGATTCGTGCTCTGAGCTTACCTTTATAACTGAAGAATTAGCCAAAAGGCTTCAGCTTCTGTTTCGTTACGATCCTTATGAGATTGCTGGAATCGGTAAAATACGTACACATATTAAACATTCCGTATCTACCAAAATCGTTAAAGAATATCTCCAGATGAATGGAATATGGAGTTTATCGTGACTAAATCTATATCTCTACCTCAGCCTGAAAAGAGACTAGATGTGTCAAATTGGGCCATTCCCAAAGAAATTGAGTTAGCCGACCCATTCTTTTATAAGCCCGAAAAGGTAGATTTATTGCTTAGCGTAAAGGAGTTTTTTGATCTACTTAAGACTGGTAAAATTAGTTTAGGAATTGGTCTTCCTCATCTAGTGGAAACTGCATTAGGATGGATCGTCGGGGGTAAGATAACTGAACCTCAATCAACTCAACACTACACTTGTAATTTAACGCAACAGCAGGACCTTAACATATTATTAGAAAGGTTTTGGAAAATGGATGAAATACATGGAATTCAAAATAAAGATATTTCGTTAACCTCAGAAGAACAAGCATGTGAAACTCACTTTCAGGTGCACACAAAATTCCTGGATTCAGGGAGCATACAGTTTCGGTTGCCTTTCAAGGAATCTCCTGAACAACTTGGAGACTCGTTGTCCTGTGCAAAAAGACTCGAAAGACTGCTTGCATCTCAACACCAATTAAAGGAAATGTACATCAATTTTTTAGATGAATATCTTAAGTTGAATCACATAGAGGTAGCTTTGTTAGATAATTTGCAATCGTGAAATCATTGTGTCCTTAGACCGCAGAGCTCATCAACTAAACTTCGCGTAGTATTTGACGCTTCGTCTAAATCATCATCAAATATATCATTAAATGATATTCTCATGGTTGGTCCTACTATTCAACAAGATCTAATCCTAATATTACTCTCGTTTCGTTTGTATCGCCATGCTATTACAGCTGACATAGCAAAAATGTACAGACAATTTCTCGTCGCACCTGAGGATAGAAGTTTCCAACATATCTTGTGGAGAAAGTCACCGCAAGAACGTATTCAATTATTTCAATTGAATACTGTTACCTATGGGATGTCGTGCGCTCCATTTCTCGCAATCAGGTCCTTAAAGTTTTTATCAGAGACGTATAAGGAGTTGTATTTCTCGCAATCAGGTCCTTAAAGTTTTTATCAGAGACGTATAAGGAGTTGTTTCCAATTGGAGCTGCTATATTAGCTGAGGATATGTACGTCGGCGATCTACTTTATGGGGCTGACTCAATCGAAGAACTCAATGCTAAGACAAATGAAGTTTTAGTGGGGCACCAACAGATTATGAATATAATCTCAATATTGACAATAGTGATGTCACCAAGGCTCTTGGCATGTCGTGGCTGCCAATTGAAGATCTTATAATATTTAGATTTGATCTTCCATTAACTGCAATACCAACAAAGCGAAGAATAGTATCGATCATGGCCAGGCTCTATGATCTGCTAGGATTATTAGCTCCAGTCGTAGTACGCTACAAAATCTTGATCCAAGACTTGTGGATCGAGCGCTTGGACTGGGACGATCCGTTGCCGCGAGATCTTAGGGACTAGATGGCAACAACTTGAAGCTGATTTTTATACCATACACCCATAGGGTATATTAAAGTCGCCAAAATGTATGTAACAGGCAGAAGGAAGAATCTCCGACCCCACAAAGTATATATATTCTTGATCAGGATCAACAACCGAGTCGATCTAGCCATGTCCGTCTGTCCGTCCGTCCGTCCGTCTGTCCGTCTGTCCGTCTGTCCGTATGAACACCTAGATCTCGGAGACTGTGAGAGTTAGAGCCACCAAATTTGGTATGTAGACTCGTGTAGTATGTAGAGTGATTAAGATTATTTCAAATTTTTGCCACGCCCCTTTCCGCCCCCGCAATTTAAAAAAAGCGTTTATCTCAAAAACTATTCCAGCTAGAGACACCATATTTGTATGTATATTTGCTTAGTAAATGCACACATTTTGTTTGTATAAAAATTTTGCCACGCCCTTCTCCGCCCCCGTAAAATGAAAACCTTGATTATCTTCCGTATTTTTTTACCTTATGCAATCAAATTTGGCACACTTAAATTTAATACTAATATCTAGCAAAATACCAAATTTGATCAAAATCGGACAAAAAACAGTCGAGTTATGCATATAAACGTTTTTCCATAAGGCCGGAGTTGGCCGTTGGCTGGTGGGGGCGCTACGGTGCTCGTATGATTGAGTGAGCGAGATACTAAGATATGTTTGTTAAAAGCATGTGAAACTGCATTTGTTTAATAAAGTTGAAATATTTGCTTTACTGGTGTATGGTATACCAAAGTCGGCGAGACGACTTACTTACTTCATTCTAATCTTGACATGGTTCGCGTAAATCGATTTGTTGACACATCACCAAAAAAATAAGTGTGAAATCCATGGATTTTCGTATGCCTCAAATCGAGCGTATGGATGATGCATATACGCAAGGGTCTTGGACAACGGAAAATATGTAACTTCATTGATCATTTCGAGATCGAGAGTTGCGCCCGCTCAATCGCAAAGCATACCTCGTTTAGAGCTTTGTGCTTCCGTTTTACTCTGCCAAACATGGACTAAAATCAAAAACAAATTAAATTGTCTTGTCAGCAACACATATTTTTGGACAGATTCAACTGTCGTTCTTCATTGGATTAAAATGCACCCATTAACTCTTTATTGCCAATCGCGTATCAACCATACAAACTCAATCGCAGGATATCATTTGGAGTCACGTGCCTGGAAAGGATAATACAGACATTGTTTCACGTGGCTGTGCATCGCGCGATTTGATGCAGACAATTTGGTTTCATGGACCAAGGTTCTTAACACAAAGAAAGACAGATTTCGAGCCCAAAGAATTAGAATTGCGAAACGCCCTTGTATTGAAATGTAGCACTAGTTATAAAGAAAAGACCATAGTTGAGCAGATCATTAGTAGACTATCATCGTTTCTTATGATAGCTTAGCATACGTTTTCCGAGATTTTAACCGAGTTCCTATTAACCGCAATAATACGATAAATGCTACGAGAAGCATTTCAGTAGAAGAATTTAAATTGGCTTTTAATCATATAATCTCTTCCATTCAGAGTGATATGTTTGCGAAAGAACTAAAGGATTTACAAGCAGGACGAAGTCTGAAGCCGGAGCTTCAAAAATTAAATCATCTCAAATGAACAGATAGGTTCTCAAAATATTCGACTTATCCGTGTTGGAGGCCGTCTTGCAATGGCTGACATACCATTGGACGCTAAAATGCCGTTATTGCTTCCAAAGACTCATAATTTCACTTATAAATATATTGAAGATCTTCCCTTGCGAAACCTTAACGAGGGAGCTAAGGTTCTGATAGCGATTCTGCGCCTAACAGTATGGATTGTAAACGCTCGCGAATGGGTCCGAAAGGTTGTTAGATGTTGCACACATTGCTATCATTACAAACCTGTATTAAATCATGGGTAACCTCCCAGCTGACCGTCTCCTGGCCGAACGCCCGTTTCTGATATGCGGAGTGGATCTATGTGGACCATTTCTTACGTCGTACCGCAATCGAAGCAAAGTTCCTTACAAAACATATTTGGCCATATTTGTTTGCTTTTCTTTAAAAGCTTTTCATACAGAACTAATCTCAGACCTATCTGCTAATAACTTTATTCTCTATTTATTTATTTATTTATTAACGTCAACTAACACAGCAGTCGACGAAAAAGCTTAAACTAAAGACAGATAGTAATTAATTGAAAGAGATAGCTTAGCTATATACACAACTAAACATCCCCGACCCGGTGGAGGTGTTTTATTTGCATAAGGTGCCAGCTATGCCCCGAGTCACAGCCAATGTGGTCAGGGATGAGTTCCAGCTAATACAAGTCCAGACTATTACTATTGGTTTCGCTGTAGATGATTAAAAAGTATAGCGCGAAGAGAAGTGACAGAAAGATGAGGAGAAATTAGGTGAGAAAGGTTGTTAAAAGATTGGCAAAGAACACGAAAAGGTTCGTTATATATTAAACGTTAAAAAAAAGAAGGCTGCATGCTCTATTGAGAATAGAAGAAATATGAACATTAAATGAAAGTTTTGTGTCAAACATAACGCCTAAGTCTTTGAACGATGGTACACAATCTAACAGAACAGACTTAACAGAGTAGTGGGCTAGGAACGGAGACAAACGACTGAAAGTCATAAAAGAACACTTAGAGGCATTAAGGTGTAATTTATTAACGTGGCACCAATCACAGAACGCATCGAGATCTGATTGCAAGTACTGTTGGAAAAAAGGATCATTATAGGAATAACAAATCTTGACGTCATCCGCAAACATGAGCACGCGTGAATGAGCCAAGGCCAAAGGCAAATCATTTATAAACAGTGTAAATAACAGTGGGCCCAGATGACTGTCTTGGGGTACACCTGACGTAACTCGAACAGTTTTAGATATGGAGGAACGAAAAGACACCTTTTGGGTTCTGCCAATAAGATACGACTTTCACCAAGCCAATAGTTTCGGGGAAAAACCCATGATGTTAGGTTTCGCGAGAAGAATAGAATGATCAACAGTATCGAAAGCCTTACTAAAGTCAGTATAAATAATAGTTTTTACGGAAGCCATGGTGTACAGGGGTAGTCAATTCTAAAAGTTTAGTAAGCGACGAACGACCTTTCATGAATCCATGCTGACAAGGAAAAATAGTGGATCTGGATAGGTGCTAAAGGGAAGATGTAATAATTTTCTCAAACAGCTTTGGTATTGCCGAAAGTTTGGCAATGCCACGGAATTAGAAACATCCGATTTGCTACCCTTTTTGAAAAGCGGAATAATAAAAGACTCCTTCCAAATATCGGGAAAGGTACAAGTCTCACTCGATATAAAGAATAACCGAGATAAAGGCTTAGATAGGGAATTCGAACACATTTTAAGGACGCAACTAGACGAGAGAGAAAAAAATAAAAAGAAAAAAATTAAATGTTTAAACTATTTAATTTGGCGAATTTTGGAAATAAAACACAAGGGTGTCAAGCAAACAACACCAGTGAAAGCGTAAACAAACTCAATTAAAAACTGAGAGAAAATAATAAATATTAATAAAAACTCAGGAGCTATGCAAAAACACGACCGTCACGTCAGAGAGCAGAAGCTTTGTTTTTGAAGCGATTCATCGGACGACGTGGCACACCCAAAAGGCTTTATTGTGACAATGCCACCAACTTGAAGGCTTTAAAGGGCAATTCTGTTCAAAACTCAATGAAAAAATCTGGAGGAATTTAGTAAAGTCAATGAAGACTCTGCTCATGAAAAATTTGACCTCTTCTCATTTGACGTATGAAGGGGCGGCTCTGACGCCAGCACACTTATTGATCGGATGTTCACTGCAAGCGATCCCTGAACCGGTAGTAAATGACTCAAAACTTTCTTATCTATCTCGTTGGCAAAGGGTGACCTATCTCAAGCCACGCTTCTGGGAATTCTGGAAGCGCGACTATGTACATCAATTACAAGAACGCTTAAAGTGGTTGCATCCCGAAAACAACATAGCAAGGGATCAATAAGTTCTCATCCATGAAAACAATCTTCCACCGCAATGCTGGATTACTGGTCGTGTGGTCGAAGCCATACTTGGTGCAGATGGAAGGGTCAGAGTCGCCGATGTTCGCACCAAAAAAGGAAATATTCGTCGCCCAATCTGCAAACTTACTCCATTACCTTAAAGAGGTGACGTTTATGTAAATTGAAGGAGTCATACTTCATCCTTCAATGTGGTAGTATGTTGGAGGACACGTCATCGTTAACTTAGATTTGTATAGATTAAAATTTCTTATATTATTTGTTTAAGATTATCGGAATTTCTACCACTGTATTTACATTAACATGTTCTAAAAGCTTCAATTACATGGCTCATGAAGAGCTTCTAACTCATAAAAACGAAATATAAAAATGACTGCTTTCTGGAATTCGAAGAGGAGAAGACTATTTCCACACTCCACATGCTATTGAGCATTGGAGTTTTGTACCATCTGCAACTGGGCAGATCAAACAAAGGTGACAGGTTGATTCCTAAAATGAGGGATTTATGTCAAAAATTATATAATTTCGAAGACCAGTGCCATTTTGTATTAAACAGCACGGTAAAACGAATTACGAAAATCGAAGAAAATAATAGATTGTTCATGAGTCAAAATAAGCCAAGAAGCAAACGAGCACCGTTTGAATTCATGGGTTCACTGTACTATATATTATTTGTCATCATGGATGTGGATGACAGAGTATAGAAAACATGAGAAGTTTACTGACAAATCAGCAAAACTTGAAACACCTAGAGGAAAAGGAGACATCGATAGTAGACTCCACGGCAAACATTCTTAAGACAACTATAGATGAAATAAATGATAATTTTCATAACATGAACAACCGTAATATTTTAAAACCAAGCCAAATGAAATTGGAAATAACAAAAATAAAGGACAAGTTGTCCGAAGCATTAGTACTACCAGGTAAAAGGACAGGTACTGAGTTAAAAGATATATGTATATACTCTGTTGACGGCGAAGGGTATTTTCATAGACAGAAAAATAATTATAAATGCAAAAATACCACTGTTTGGTAGACATCCGTCTTTTCTTTATAAAGTTATTCCAGTGCCTGTACGATAGCATAATAATCAAATGGTAATGGTTCATATAGATATTCGGTACTTAATATATAATTTTGAAATAGACGCGTATCATTTAATGTCTGAATCAGCTATGCAAAGATGTCGGAATTGGCAGTCGAACAGAAGAACATGTGAAGTTAGTTGGCCATGGAGTGGTGCCAATGATAATGCTTGTGAGCTGACACCTTTTAAACAGAATACAAAATCTAACTGCTTATACACAACGATTCTTGAGACAAGATCTTACTGGGTAGAATTAGATAGCAGCAGTAGTTGGTTATTCAAGTTACCACATAAAACTAAGGCCAGAACAAGGAATTTTGAGTCTCAGATCAGGCTGCACAGCTAGGGCAGAAGATAAAATTCTAGTAGCTCATCATAGCGTTCAGTCAGAGTCGTACATAGCTATTAAAACTTCGCACGTAGGCGATAGTAGTAACATAACAAATATAGCATGGAATCCAGTAGAAGCAAATATAGTAAACCATTCGGCAGAATTAGAAAGAATAGGAAGTCAATTACAATCATTAAAGGAACATCATATTAATCGTTAATGTTAGTCATCTTATTAATGATAATATTAATAATAATAATTTGTTTAAGACAACTTAATAAAAATAATAATAAACATCGTGTTTATCTGAAGCGGCTTCACCAAATCAGATGCATCAAATAATAAAAATGTACTTCTGTCGCAAACAACTAACATAGCATATGACTAGAATTACAATCAGCCACACGTGTTGTGGGAACAAACACTTGTAATTGTAAACTAACCCAAAAGGATCACAACGGCAGGATGTCAAGTGGCCGACGCCGTGCCCAAAATAATAATAATTTTTCAACCCCCGAATACGTGGGTGTGACTCGTATTAGAATAAGATCTGCTTAAGAACAATTGTTACCTTTTGTAAATAAAATTAGATCATAATTTGAATTCAACGAATGAAGATTGGTTTATTTTCCTTCGCCCGGAATCCCTATTCATTTTGGTTCTTCGAGAAAAAGGAACTCTGTAGTTTTCCCCCACCAGTGGTAAGAGACTCAGAGATTGAATCAGCTCCTTAAAGTCTGGATTCTTATGCAAGTGTAAATGCTAAGATCAGCTAAAGATACCAAAATAAAAAAAACTCTTGTTTTCCTCCACCAGTGGTAAGAGACAGAGTATAATATAAAAGCAAAATAATGCTTAATAAACAAAAAGTGCGTGCGACCGAGTAAATAAAGGCAGTTTGGCTAGTCGAGCAACTGCAACTATTTCGGCGGCGGTAAAAAAAAATATATAAAAATATAAAGTTGGTGTGTGGCGTATTCGAAGCCCTAATATCGAAAAAATATACATTGCCAATAGAAGGAAGTCTGGTGCGATGACCGGCACCGGTACCGCCTGAGCCATAGGCCCTGGACAACAGCAGCTGATCGAGATGTAATATACTACAAAAAGGCGAGCAAACTATCGCTACGTAGCGGCAGACAAGCAGCGGCAGACAACTCTACTTGGCGGACAACATTTGCGAACGGTGTCTACAACAGGATCATCAGATAAGATATAAATTAAAATAGTCATAAATATTATATAAATACTTATATACTTATACCGGTATCCTAATATATGAATAAGACAAAAATGTTCCCCACAAAAACTGAAAAATTATTAGCGAAGCAACACGAGTTGCATAAAAGGTTAAAAAAGCTAGAAGAGTTAGATGCTAGTAAGTTCACTAGCAAGATTCTTAACGACGTAAGTGAGATACAGAAGCTATGGATTAGTTACCATAGCCAAATGCTAGAGAGTGGAGTAACTCAACACTACTATTTCACAGATGGGAAGTATGAGGAAGGTTTAGATGTGGCAGCCAAATTACTAGTCAAAGGAGAGTCTAGCAGGCAGAGCACTATTGTTTCGGAAACCATTGAAGCAGATGTAACAATGTCAGAAAATGTTGAGGTCAGCAACGGAGAGTCGCGGGGAAACGCGACCTCCAGTAATGAGAACCAGGAAAAATTTGAAGAAAAGGTTCGTCATCTCCAGCAATGTTTGGAGATGGTGAGCAAAGATTTACGTACGATAGACAATAGAACAGGCGAAATGTATATTAAAAAAATAAAATTCTTGTTCAGGAAGGTACAGGTGTGCCAAGCTTATACACATGAACTATACAGAGATAATGAAACGTTTAAAGAGGTCATAGAAGAATTGGAGTTCGACCTTCAGAATACCTTGGTAGCATTAGAAGAGAAAATAAACGATCAGAAAAATTTAAAAGTTGAGAATGTTACCGTGAGAGAGGAACTACCGGTGTTGCCAAAAATACAGGTACCCACATTTTCTGGAGAACCTAGAGAAGGGGATCTGTTTGTGGAATTATTCACGGAATTAATTGAAAAAAGAGAGGATTTAAGTCTTCCTCTTAAGTTCAATTATTTAAAATCCGCGTTAAAGGGCGAAGCACGGAGCATGGTAACTCATCTGTAACTCATCAGGCTCAGCTGACTATTATAGTGCCGCTTGGGAACTGTTAACCAAGCGGTACGAGAATAATCGGAGGGTATTTTTCGAGCAACTATGTCGGATCGTTGATTTACCAATGATAAACAATGAATCCGCAAAAAGTGTAAAGGGAGTGATTGACATAATTAATGAGTCAATACACTTAATTAAAATCAAAGCAAATTTGTCCGATAAAGTTGACGTAATATTCGCTCAACTGCTGCTAAGGAAATTTGACAAAGAGGCTCTTCAGTTGTATGAGAGCCAAATTAGAAAAACAAAGGAAATTCAAAAGCTATCTGATGTCATGGAATACTTGGAGCAAAGATATTGCTCGCTAATTGCCATGAGAAAGGAAGAGAAAAATCCGTTACAAAAAACGTCGGTTGCGGTGTTTAAAGGTAGTTGTCCGATCTGCAAAGGTCCGGGCATAGCGCACCTCTGTGCTATAAGTTTAAAGCGCTAACATCGAAAGAAAGGATGGAAATAGCCAAAAAGGTTCAATTGTGTACACGATGCTTGAAGCATTCAAGCAACAAGAGATGCACTAATGAAATGGTCTGTTTATTGTGCAGTAAGGGACACCATACCCTTCTTCATTTTGGGGAAAAACAGGAGAGGGTAAATACTTGCGTAACAAAAACTGTTGGCAACAGCCCTAATACAAGTTAAAAAAATAAATGGAAAGTATAAAACATTAAGAGCCTTGATTGATAGTGGTTCTCAGATCACTATCTTATCTGAAGAAGCCGCTCAATTGTTAAAATTACCAAAAATCAAGAAACAAACGGAAATAAGTGGCATATCTTCAACAAAAACTAGAACGTCTAAGTGTAAAGTAAATATTGAAATTAAACCGCGTGAATCTGAAAAACAAACGGAAATAAGTGGCATATCTTCAACAAAAACTAGAACGTCTAAGTGTAAAGTAAATATTGAAATTAAACCGCGTGAATCTGAAAAAGATCTTAAGGTTCAAGCAGTTGTATTGCCAATTTTAACAAGACGACTAGGATGCTTCTGGAAGATATGTAGTAACGATCCCATTTAAGCAAGAAAGGGAATTAGGTGACTCAAAGGCGCAAGCAACTGCGCGGTTTCCTAACTTAGAGAAAAAATTTCAGAAAAATCCAAAACTTAAATAAGAGTACGAAAACTTCATTAAAGAATATTTGGATTTGGGTCATTTGGTCGAAGCTATGTACGAAGGTGTCTATTATCTGCCCCATCAGGCAGTAGTTAAAGAAACAAGTCTGACAACTAAACTAAGGGTTGTATTTGACGCATCTGCGAAAACAACAAAAGGACATATTCGATATAATATTAAAATGGCGAAAATGGCAATTCGTAGCATCTACAGATATTGAGAAGATGTATCACCGCAGAAAAAATTGAGAATATATAAATTGACAGCAGTAACGTACGGAACGGCATCAGCACCTTATTTAGCTACAAGGGAACTTGCAGAGATAGCAAACAGATGTCAGGATAAAGTGATTAGTGAAATTATCCGAGAAGAATTCTACATGGATGATTTAATGACTGGAGGTAATACCGTACAAGAATCAAAACACAAAGTTCAGCAGGTTTCCAGAAAGCTGGAAAAAGCAGGAATGAATTTGAGAAAATGGATTTCGAATAAGTCCCAAATTGTTGAAAAGGTTATTGATACAGGCGATAATAAAGTATTAAAAATTTTTGAGAACGAGGCAATTAAAACCTTAGGGTTGCAGTGGGAACCAATTAAAGACGAATTTAAGTTAAAGGTACACTGTGGCGAGAGCATGAAGATGAATGAAAGAAGAATGCTATCCACACTAGCCAAGATGTATGATCCAATAGGTTGGCTAGTACCAGTAACGGTACTAGGCAAGTTTTTTTTACGGAAGTTGTGGCTAGCTAAACAAAATTGGGATCAAGAGTTGTCCGATAACGAAACAACAGAATGGAAATCTTTCAGGGATAATTTGGTGTATCTGGAAGACATCAGATTACCCCGATGGATCCAGACAGAAAGAAAAAGGCATATGCAGCGGTTGTATATGCTAAAATAGGTGAAGCCTTAATAGCCAGCAAGAACAATGTAAATACAATCAAAAATAGGAAGACTATTCCTAAATTGGAATTATGTGCAGCACACTTTCTATCGCAATTGCTACAAAGAGTCCAGCAATCTATTGCTGTTCCATCTGATATACATGCTAGGAGTGACTCTACTATTACACTGTGCTGGATAAAAAACGGAGCTAGTAAGGAAAATAAGTAAGGCGTCGCATAGAGGATATCCTAAAAATCGAAGAAATAACATGGAACCATGTAAAATCTTAAGATAACCCTCCAAATGTAGTTTGAAATGGTATTTGTCCAAATAAAATTGTCATAATAAATAATCGTGGTGAAATGGGCCAAAGTGGCTCGGTGAGGCAAAAGATGATGACAAGATTATGGTTAATTCCGTACAATTAAATACAGACAGTAGTATTATGCAGGAACTAATTAAAAGTATTCCTGTTTGAATAAACTGGTCAGAATTACGGCATATGTATTAAGATTTATTGGCATTAACCGTCAATGATCTTAAGAATGCTAAAAATTTTATAATTAAACAGCAACAGGCATATCATATTCTGCCTTCTGCAATGACATGAAAAGTAAAATTTCAAGCTTAAATCCATTTTTGGATAACGATGGAACATTACGCATGGGGGGAAGATTGCAAAATGCCAACATATGTTTTGATACTAAACATCCTGTGATTTCGAATAAATCACATTTAACAATGCTGTTGATTAAAAATGCTTATAAGGAAACCTTACACGGAGGAATTAACCTTATGAGAAGCCAAATACAAAGGAAAATATTATTCATTTTCGGATTGAGAAACGCCCTTAAAAAATACCTAAGGGAATGCATCACTTGTGCCGGATACCGTCATGTAACTGCGGAGCAAATTATGGGTAACCCGCCCAAGAATAGGGTTACGGGGTCATCCCCATTTTATATTGATTGATTTTGATTTAGATTTTGCCGGTCCATATCATATAAAACGCTCAAAAAACCGGGGACAAAAAAAATTTAAAGGGTACATAGCAGTATTCGTGTGCTTCTCAACTAAGGCAATTCATTTAGAAGTTGTTAGTGACTTGACAACTGACGCATTCCTTGCAGCATTTCGAAGATTTGTTGCAAGACGGTGTAAATGCGCTAACATATATTCTGATATTGGCACAAATTTTGTAGGAGCTGCTAGGAGGCTTGGTGAAGAATTCCAAAAAGCAGTTCAAGATAACGTTAAGGTTGCCCCTGTTCTAGAGCGAGAAGAGATCTGCTGGCATTTTAGCCCCCGGCAGGACCTCACTTTGGAGGTATATGGGAAGATGGGGTAAAGTTGGTTAAGTATCACCTGAAAAGAGTCATAGGAGACAGTAACCTCACATATGAGGAACTGGCAAAATTGTTGTGCCAAATAGAAGCCGTACTAAGTTCAAGTCCATTGTATACGACGGGTGAAGATATGCACAATATCGAGGTGCTAACTCCCGGTCATTTCTTAATTGGAAGACCAAGATTAGAAGCTGTCGAGTCCATATCAGAAGAAAAGATAAAAATTGCCACCCAGCAAGGTGGCCTCTGGGCAAGTTTGAGGAAATTCACAAAGGCAGCGAAGGAAGCTCTGGCTGGGGTATAATTCTCAGTCTCCAGAGTCCCGTCTACAGAATATTTATTTGATTTGAAGACCTCGAGAGTATTATGGGTGAAATGGAGGCCACCTTAAGTCCAAGAGGAGCTGCAACGACTGCTCTTGGCAAAGATCCGTTGCCTCTTGGACTGGGAAAGGGAGAGGAGAAGGAGACGTGAGGAGAAGCGTTAGTGGGATTACGGGATGGGGGCGGTGAAGAGAAACTGCAACGACTGATCTTGTCTGCCAAGCAAAGCCCGCTTGGCCAAGATCCGTTGCCTCTTCACCTGGAGTGACTGAGCCTTAAGATCTGCGACTGACTTAGTCTGCAGGAGAATAACTCATCCTGCCGAAGTCCACTGATCCTTCGGCTCCATTTTAAAATGTTAGTGGACAAGGAAAAAGGGGAGCGGAAAGGGCAGACATAGTTTTTGTAAAAGAAGAAAAATGCAAAGCGGGTTAACTAAGAGTAACATATCAGATTTTATTTATAATTAACTAATTTTTAATTTTTATTCATGGGGCTAAAGGGGACCCTACCTTAAAAGGGAATACCGAGTAATGAGCTCACCTGGTGTAATCCTTGCTCTACAAAAAAAACTGTCCTTGTGCTTTGCTGCTGCTGTTTTTTTATTCTTTGATCTTTTCACTGCGATGGTCCCTGGTTAAGTGATTTCTCTCTCGTTCAATGTCTCTGTTCAAACCCACCGTTGCTCTGCCTACTTATATCCTAACGGCGTCTTGCTCTTTGGCACGCGTCACGATCTCCGTCCCTCTCTTTCACTTTCGATTTCCTTACTCTTTCTTTGGCGTCGGCATGCAGCATAGCGTCCACTGCTGAGAGGTTGCCCTCTCCGCTATGCGTCGACGCTGCAGCCACACCAAGACGGTAGCTAGAAAGAGAGAGACGTTGATCATGAGCATTGGCTATCAGAAACAAAAGAACTACAGTTAGCTTTAAGATTAGAATAGTTCAGAGGTAGGCGCCCATAGCCCGTGCGGGCACTTTTGCTCGGCAATTGCTCGTGTGGCCGTCTGTGTGCATGCCGATGTGAGCACGAAGTACAAGTTGAGAGCGTAAAAAAACAGCTAGTGTCGCACAGACTTTTGACGAAAGCAGTACTATGTCGCTTTGTTACGCAGCTACACGCAGAAAAATTAATGCTTCACTTTCTTACATGGCAACTTTAAAAATATTTTGCCATTATTTATATTTTGTCCCTATAGGGTAAAATGTATATTATAATACAATTAGGTCGGAATTATTCTTTTTCACTTGCAGTTTAATTTTTTTATTCGTTTCTTCACATACGATTCGCGCAGTGTAAAGCAGCTTACGCACACAAGCAAGCGCACGCATACATTGACAGTTTGAGCTGGCTCTCTTTGTGCCTACCCCTGGAATAGTTTAATGCAGAGCCCGGCAGAAAGAGAGCGCTAAAAAGTTTAGTTGCTTGTGTGCGTAAGTTGCTTTACACTGCGCAAAATGAAACTTCATCAAATTCTGGCTCAAATCAAGAAAACCATCGCGGCAACTAATCTTAATCTAAAACAGAGCCCGGCACTCATATACACGTTCGGCACCTCGTATGCCCGAACGGCTGCCGAAGTCCTCACACAGAGCATGAGGGTTGATTTAGTTGCCCTCAGCATTTCGACGCAAGCACGTCTATGTCGCTTTGCTCCATCGCTACACATGAAAAAATTAATGCCTTCATTTTTTTTATGGAACTGGCAACATTTGCAAAAATATTATAATATAATCATATTATGCAAATATTCCACTTACATCATCGAATCTTCGAGCATCGACCGAACTAGGTAAAAAGGGTGCAATTTCAGAGCATTCTACCTGCAATTGTGGTTTCTTGCACTTGTTGTTGTTTAGAAATGCATGCGATAAAAAAAGAGAATGGGAAGTGGGACAAAAAATCTATTTTTAGCAAAAGTCCACTTTTTAGTCGTTATTGACCCTTCAATTTGTATGAAAGGGTTTTCTATCGCATTTCTATAGAAAACACATGCAATTTGCGCAGTGTAAAGCAACTTACGCACACAAGCAAGCGCACACATACTACTACATCTTTTCAGCGCTCTCTTTGTGCCGGGCCCTGATCTAAAACAGAGGTGGGCGCCCATAGCCCGTGCGGGCACTTTTGTTTGGCAATTGCTCGTGAGGCCGTCTGTGCCGATGTGAGCACGAAGTACAAGTTCAAAGCGTAAAAAAACAGCTAGTGTCGCACAGACTTTTGACGAAAGCAGTACTATGTCGCTTTGTTACGCAGCTACACGCAGACAAATTAATGCTTCACTTTCTTACATGGCAACTTTAAAAATATTTTGCCATTATTTATATTTTGTCCCTATAGGGTAAAAAGTATATTATAATATAAGCAAACATGCATAATATAATATAAATGTAAGATATACATGTATGCACATATTATGTATAGTATGAAAAATATATATAATAGCCGATACAAAATATGCATTCATTATACCCTTGCAAATAGGGTATATTAAGTTTGGTCAGAAGTGTGCAACGCATAGAAGTAAGCATTTCCGACCATATAAAGTATATATATTCTTGATCCGTACGACGAAACGAGTTCAAATAGCTCCTAGACCGTTAGAGCTACAGAGCTTATATATACTGCAGGCGTTGTATATCTCGGATTCAGCCGGATCGGATCACTATATCATATAGCTCCCATACAAATGGCAAAGTCACGAACAGTGACTTTTCTCAATAACTTCTTTATTTTCCGAGCTATTGTCATGAAATTTAATATTGGTGAGTTAATTACACATATAAACTGTGCCAAATTTGATCGAGATCGGGTGACTATATCATATAGCTCCCATAGGAACGATCTTTCGAAAACAGTGACTTTTGTCAATAACTTCGTTACTTTTAACGCGATTGCTTTCAAATTAAATATTGGTTAGTTTAATATATCTGTTAATGACTGTGCCGAATTTGATAAAGATCGGGCTACTATATCATATAGCTCCCATAGGAACGATCGTTGGAAAACAGTGACTTTGATCAATATCTTAGTTTTTTCCTATGCTAAGATTGTAGGCCGTTCTTTCGCAAACATTAGCCTTTTTAGCTTGAACGTTTTTCCACTTTGATGGCTATAGGTAAGGAAAGAGTTACCATAAAAGTGGCAAGGGTATACAAACTTTGACGTGGTCGAAGTTAGCCCCGGCCCTCTGGTTTTTATGACATTTAGGTAAAAGGAACCCAAGAATCATGACTGTACTTTGTTTTTTAAAGCGATTCGGTAAAAAAGGGTTGTGGGAAAATTCCGCTTGGCATACTCAAATATTTCCTATTGCAGCTAGCGGCCGTTACACTTGTTTCGTATAGAAAAAATATAGATACGATTCGCGCAGTGTAAAGCAGCTTACGCACACAAGCAAGCGCACGCATACATTGACAGTTTGAGCTGGCTCTCTTTGTGCCTACCCCTGATCTAAAACAAAGCAGCGATCCATTTTTCCATGTGTGTTCTCTCAACAAAGCGACATGTAGATCTGCTTGCGTCGAAATGCTGAGGGAAACTAAAACCCGCCCTCTTTTGTGTGACGTCTTCGGCAGCCGTTCGGCTTACACGCATAAGAGGTGCCGAACAAGTTCGACCCCCGGGGGATATGAGTGCCGGGCTCTGGTTTAATGTGCCCTCTATGGGCGTAGCGAATAAAAATAAAAAAGGAGAATAACACGCATACACGCATACATTGACAGTTTGAGCTGGCTCTCTTTGTGCCTACCCCTGATCTAAAACAAAGCAGCGATCAATTTTTCCGAGATATACAGCGCCTGCAGTATATACAAGCCTACATGCAAAATTTCAGCTCTTTATCTCCAACGGTCTAGGAGGAGTTTGCGTTGATCCAGACGGACGGACAGACGGACGGACGGACGGACGGACATGGCGATTTGAACTCTTCTCGTCGTACTGATCAAGAATATATATACTTTATATGGTCGGAGATGCTTCCTTCTATGCGTTGCACACTTTTGACGAAAATTAATATACCCTTTTTGCAAGGGTATAAAAAGGAGAATAAAAAAAAGGCCCTACATGGGCGTAGTTTACCTTAAAGAGTAATGTGATTCGTCACGAGGGACGATAAAGTAAGAGTGATAATAGTCAAATTGCAGGAAGGGTCAATTACAAGGCCTTTAAATAAAATCTGTCCACTAATTGGGGTAAAATTATCAGAAGACGTTGAGGAGAAGCGATGTCGGAGAGGTACTAACCTAAGATTAAATATAGATTCCAAACATTCACATTTGGCGTCGCCTCGCACAATGTTTAAGATTTAACATCGTGGTCAGCTAAAATGGCTTCACCAAATCAGATTGACCAAAGAAATATACAATTAAACATAAACAAAAATACGTCATTGAATAATGAAAACAACAATGAATTGAACTATGCAGACATGGCTGCCAAAGAAAATGACGCAAACGCAAAAAACGCGAACAAAAGCGTAAGTTTTTGCTAAAATAAAATTATATACAATTGTATGTTAAATTACAAAGAAATTTGTTGTTTTAATAAATAATTGTCTTCTTCTCGTCTTTGTAATTGTCTTTTGCAAGGTTATATACTTGTATGTGTGAAGTCACAAAGTCTCATGTATAGCTGTTTTTGTCTGTATGTATGTATTTATGTACATATATATCGCCTTTATTTCGCTTCAAGTATTTATCATAAATGTTAATATTCAACCAGTACTCATCGTTGGACAGTTCAAATGCAAAAATGCAGTACGCCGTCAATATTAAATTAAAATTATTGGCGAACGATCTTAAGGCATCTCTTAAAAGAGGTCGAACCAAAGCTCGGGACAGCTTTTCACGAATAGTGGATGAAAACGGCTTGCAAAAATGTGTATAAATTCGAAAAAAGCACACCGAATTTAGTAAAGCTCAAATGCTACGTAATGGCAAATAGTCGTAAACGCTAGTGAAATTGTTGTAGATACTGAATCAAAAAAGTGATCAAAGCGATCCTTTAATATTATTGCGGACTCAGGACTAAAAAACATAGGCCAGTTTTTTATATCTGTTGGTGCGAACTTCGGGGAAAATGTTAATGTTGCATAGTTATTGCCGCATCCCACATAGAAGCTCTCTACGAATTTCATTTTTTATGAAACTTGGATATAGCATAACGTCGGATATATGGACAGATGACATATATATCGTTGACGATTCAATATGTCGCAGAAGGAACCCTTAACAACCGCCTGATTGCAGTAAAATCAATGCAAGGATGATCCTGTACCGGTAAGATTTTTAAAATTTTATTTGTTATTGAATATAAATTTTATAACCCAATTGTTTTGTGACATAATTAAAAACAAAATTGAAAACATTTTACGAGGATTATGGTGCGACTTGCAAATGGATGAACCAATAATAGTCACCGATTGAGGCGCTAATATGAAGGCTGCGTCTAGCGGACTAAACACGTTGAGCTGTGTGAACCATTTGATGCACAATGTTATTGTTAAAGCTGTGGATGTGGTGCCAGAATTGGAGAAGACAGTGGATCGCTGCAGCAAACTTGTAAAGTATTTTAAAAAAAAAGGTCAAAATATCTTTTTAAACACGTTGGAATAGGATATTCCACCTATTCAAATCAATTGAGTTTAACTGGATGGAAATACCCAACATATGAATTGAGAAGAATGAAATAAGTAGGATTCAAAATATGAATGTAAGCGATGTCAGCGCATTGGCAAAACTTCTGGCTCCTTTCGATGAAGATTATGTTCTTGCACTAAAATGTTGAAGTTTTATATAATGAGTTATTTTCTGAAATAAATTTGTAATAATACAAGTTATATTGGCTAACTTGCTTCTTTTTCTTGCATATGACATTCTGATTTTTTATTTATTTTTATATATTTTTTTTTATTTTTTAAGCAAATAATCTTAACTTACTGTACAGTAAGTGAACTGTACACTAATATAGTGTACAATAAAAGTGCTGTACAGTAATTTTAGTGTACTCATTAACTGCTGTACAACATGAAAGTGAAAAAATTTGTACAGTATACACTTGCACCCATTTAAAATTGTACAGAAAAAAGGTGTACACATTTTTAGAATGAATGATTCATTCGCCTTTTTGGATGCACTTATGCAGACGTCTAGTACGTACATATGTAGTTTGCAAGCAGCAGAAATGTGACACACTTCGTGAAAAAAATGATGTTTGGAGTATATAATACGTAATAACAACTAGCCGAAGAAGAGGAAGGCCGCATAAAGGTATAAAATATTCCATATTTATGGACCTGGGATTGACGAAGGAGATATACGAAATTTTAAGGAGCTCCTTAAAAAGTCATAAAGTCGACGTGTTTCCCGGATACAAAAAAATTGGATTCGTTAAGAAGGAAACAGTACCGCCAAATAAAATCATAGCCGAGGTATGATGTATCTATAGAAGTAAAACTCCAGTATTTAATAGATCACAGAATGACGAAATACTTTTCAAAATGATAATATGACACTTTAATAACTTGAAATCATGAATGTTATAAATTGAAAGTAAATTGTAAATTTTGACTGAATTGTATCCGCAAAAAAAAACAACTATCCGAAGAAGCACAGGAATGTAAAAAACAGGACTACAACAGGTTAAAAACAATGAAAAGTTCCGTTTGTGATTGAGAAAAGCCGGGTTTCGCACAATTTTTAAAGGACAAACATGCTTGCAAACATTTTCTGACTTTGACATTGAATATTACAGCACCAGGGACACCAAGTAAACTTGGCAAATATTCAGCTTGTAGAATTATTCATCATAAGCTTTTTTGTATTTTTTAAATCGCTCTATTGGTTTAGAAGCTATGATTTTTGCAATATAAAATGCCAAAAGGCCCCACTGTGCGACGATACAACTGCCAGCGTGAGATTCCGAGTCAAAGATAAGAAACATTTCATTCTCAAGCAACCGTACGATGTCGCTTTCGGTTCCGCTCCTTATTTTCTCGACGAGCTTCAGCTCAAATAAAGACCGCTTTGTGGACCTGTGAACAGAAGACTTAATGGCATTTTGAACTCTCGGTACGAACTTATTGGTATAAGGCTCCCAGGCTCCTCCGATTCCAATTTGAGTTGCAGGGTAAAAAGGTGGACTGCAAATAGGTGTTGATCGGCCATATTAATTTTACCATCTGGCAACTTTTGTGTATTTCAGTTGTGCTATCTAAAAGCACAACTAACAACAATCTGTTGTTTGATAAAATTTTATCAATAAACTTTAAACTTGTTTTTCTTTTGGTAGAGTAATGAAAGTCAATTTACAAAACAATAAAAATGTTCAAAAAACACATTTATTTGTAAATCAAAGAACAGCTAATTTTACAAAGAATTTTCGTGGTTGAGTTCAAACGGCTTCTACGAAATACTTAGGTATGTGATATCCAAAATATATGCAAGTTCAAGAGAAAAATTAGACTAACAGGAGTTCTGATGGATGACAAAACGTTGCTATTGTGCAGGGTTTAAAATAATTAGAATTATAATATAAATAAATTATTTTGTCGGCTTTTACGTCTTACTTTGAGTTCTCTTATTTGCTTGGAGTGTCGATGGGTATTTCGAATGGGGGTAGTGTCTCTATATGAGGTAACATTTTTCATTTTTTATTTTTACGTTCTTATATCTGCGGACTTACTCAGTAGTGCAATCACCTGGTCCAATATTATAATTTGAAATGGACAGATTTGATGGGATACTCTTTAAATTTTGAAGACAAAATTTTGCGTTTTCGATATCCTGCTCAAGGCGCACAACTGGAAAGACAAACATTTGCAATAAAAATCACCAACGAACCGATTAAAACGTCAAACCCCTACTCTAACCCTTTCTATTTCGCTATACCATAGCAATAAATAGATTAAATACAAAGTTTCATTTCAATAGTTTTCAAATTGGACGGACTTAGCTCACGAAGATCAATAGTATAAAAAGAAAACCAAAACCGGCTGTGGCTAAACACAGTCTTACCTTTGAGCATAAGTTTTTCCTCGTTAGGATCACAGCATAATGTGCTCTTGCAACTGCAGCACTGTTGATTTGACATTGTTAGAGCCACAGGTGTTAGTTGCGATATATTTTTACCACTGTTAATATCCCTTATAATTGTGTTAAATAGACATCCAGGTAGAATATTTTCTGCAGCAGCAAAAATTCGTTTATGCATGTAGCCTAGTTCCTTAAAGTCCAGAGTGTGCAACCCATGATGGTAGAGCTTATGACAAATGGCGTAGAAACGACTTTTTGGTATATTGCACTTACAGAAGCAAAAACCGCACTCCTCGATGAACATGTCTAGAATTTTACGAAGCTCTTTTTCTAAGCCAACTCCATCAACTTCTCCGGCCGACAACGACTGGACGGTATGTTTTACAAATTCGTCAAACTGTTCGGAAGTATTTTGTTTTAGGTCGCGTGCCGTATGTTGCTGACGTCTTTGTCCTCCGGTTCGGTCCCTAACTCTTCCGTAATGTAAACTAACTGCGTTACCGTCACCAGGCATATCATCCTCATGAGTCCCCTTTAGTCTTACATTCCTTTTCCCTGAACCTACTAACTGCTGATCGTTTATCTCTGAACCTTTAAGTTGTTGATTCTGGACAGACTTGGAATTTGATGTATTACCAGGTAGCATTGGAACTCTTTTGTATTCTCCTTTTTTGTATTCCCCCTTTTCACCTTCATAAATACGCTTTTTTTCTTTTTTAAATTCATCGTCAGACTCAATTTCAGTTTTTCTTGAAATTTTTTCTAACCTTCCGTCAAGATTATACTTGTCATTAGTTTCTCTAGAAGCATCCGATATCTTTGGTTTTTCCCCTACAGGAACGACTAAAGTCCCATGCTCATTGATCGCAATTTTATTCATATGTTCTTGTTTGGGCTCAACCCTTTCTTTTTCTTCATAATTATCTTGTGAGTTTTCACTTTCTTTTGCATTACCCCTAACTGCGGGCATATTTGTTCTATTCGCTTCGGATTTGCCTTCAGGCTTTTCCTTTTCCTTATATCGATTCATTTCTTGATTCTGATATTTTTCATTGTCAAGCTCTTTTCTATTTTTTTGTGTTTCTTTGGGTATATCTGTAGTATCTTTTTCCAATTTTTCTGGTACATTATCAAGTTTGGCAATTGGTTTAGGCTCATGCTTTTCGTTGGTATCAGGTCGAACCTTTTGCTTTAAGCCTAATTCTCGCTCTTCTTCTGACATTTCTCGAATATTGTCCTTTGGCGTTACACCGCTTTGTTCTTTGCTTTCATCTTGTTCCGTTTTTTCGAGTCTACGGTTTTCCCCGGGTCCATCTCTACGCCTTTCTTCCGATTTGTTTCCAAGTTCAACTTCCTTTTTTATCTCTGTAGTGTCCTGAAGATACGGTGACCTAAGATCCTCGTCTTGTATCTTTCCCCATTGTTTATGTCTTTTTTCGTCAACTTTTCTCAGATTTTCTCTTTCATCAAATTCTTTCTGTATTGACTTAGGATCGCCGCCTATATTATCTAAAGCATCGCTGAGTTTTTTATTAATTTCCTGCAACATATGCATCTTTAACTGGCATTCCTCGAGTTGATCCTGATAACTTTTCAAGAGTTTATTTGCTTCCGTGACTTTAAAATTATTTAACTGATCTTTGAGGCTATCGTTTTCTTTAGCCACATGCCCAATGTCCTGAATAAGACCTATACTCTCCCGCATACCATCCTCCATAAATTTCGTATCCTCGTCCAATTGCTGAACCTTTCGATCCAATTCACTTAAGCGGTTGTTGTTGTCAGCGGCATCCTGACAAAGACATTCGTTATCTTCTATCAACTTATCTAGCTGACCATCCTTTTGAAAAATCATGTCCTTAAGACGATCCAATTCCCTCGAGCAGTCATCTAGTGAACTTATATGGGGTGCTCCTGGCGACTTCCTTAGATTAATTTGTTTAAAGCAATCTGCCTGATTACATAGTTCGTTCATAATGTGATCGAGTGTTGCCCCTGTGTAAACTGCTAAATCGTCGCCAACATCTGGACACTCGAAAGACGAACCAACACAATTACTCGGCCGAATCGTAAACTTCTTGTTGAGGTCGCAAACAATATTCTAATAAAAGAAGAAAAACAATCTGTGAATTTTATTCTTTTTTGAATCAGACGTTATGACATTAAGGTAAAACCTGTTTCTCTAAATAAATTTAAGTAAAGTATAAGTCTAAAAATAATAAAGAATTTTTACAAGCTGAATTACCATTAGTTGTTGGTATTGGCAGTCATACGCATTTAAAGCATTGTCTCGCTTACGCAATTCTCCCCGCAACACATCAATCTCCATAACCTGACATTCAGCGCGCTGAGCCGCGCACTTGGCCGTCATTAGCTGTTGTCTCATGTCATCACAGCGACACTAATAGCGAGATCGGTTAGTAAATTGCTGGATGGAAAATTTTATACCGTCGACTTACTTTTAAAAAAGCCTCATTGCATTTAGACTTGTCTACCTCAGATTCATAATATTTCTGCATTTCCTGAATCTCGTTCTCCATATCATTTATATACTGATCCTGTTCATTTAAATTTCGAGATAGGTCATCAGAGACGCCTTCCGCCAAATTGGCCTTTTGCTGCAGTTCGTTTACTTTAATTTCAAGATCAGATAATGCCTCAATTTTCTTACGCAGTGCGTTTCGCTCTGCAATAATCTTATTAATGTTATCTAGACCTGTGTCCTTTGAAAATACTGTGTCAGCATTACTGTCTAAATTATAGTCCCCAACGTGTGCGCCTAATTTGGTAGACTTAAGCTGCTTATCTTCTGCCTTACGTAGCATATTTAATTCCTTGGAGAGGCTATCTATCTTATTTTGGAGAAATGGAATGTCATTGTTTTTTTCTGGGTCTATTATCAAAGATTCCATTGTGCAACGCTTGGATTGTTTCTCAATAAGTCGCCTTAGTATGGCATTTTCTGCCTTGAGAATGTCGTGGGCTTTGACCATGTCTTCAATAAACTTTTGCAAGTCGTTGAGATCTATGACGTCAGCAGGAGAGATACTTTTAGCATCAGCTAACTTTTTAATCTTTTTCTGAATAGCCTCGATCTTTTCTGGATCGCACCGCTGGGATAAAATACGTTTGATATCGTCATTTTTATTTTTGCTTGTTTTAATTTTGTCATCAGACTTAATTATTTGGCGAGGAAGGATATTATTTTTTACCATTAATTCATGCATACCGATAATTGTGGCATCAGCTGCAGTTATTAGACTGTCACCATCTAGCAGACTATCACTATATTGAGCACCATGACTAACAGCTTCGTTACCATATCCGCTTGATTGGCTACCACTACTAGAAAAAACTTCTCCACCTCTATTTTTCGCCGTTTCTACTGAGGGTCGATTGTTAATACCTTTTGTCGGTCCAGCCATTGAAGAAACGCCTCCGTGGTCAATACCCTGTACTCGACGACCATCTATTGGTGTATTGCAAGCAATCAAATCTGCTACAAATCGCGATTTCTTGTGTACATCTGCTGCCCAAGACCTGTCATCTACAGTCGAATGGTAGCTCTTTAGCTTTACACAAACTTCTTGGCATTCAGAATCGTAGGATTGATTCATGAACGGCACATAATAGAACTCTTTTTGTGTGGAGAACGCCATCGGATGCGTTAAAATTAAAGTTATTTAAGCACACGGAACTAATTTTTTTCCTTCTCTATGTTTAATGATAAAATGTAATGAAAAACTCTCACACAACATTGGGCAGAATCGATTCAATTTCTATCAAATTTTCAGTAACACTTTTAGAAGTGTTTTGAAATACTAGATTTGTTTGACCGGCTTCTCAATCAGTAAAAACTGCACGCCGTCTATGATGATAGAAGTCTTGAAAATAATCACAATGTGTACTAGATATTCAAAAATTATCGCAAATTAATCAGAAAATATCAAATTTGCTAACTTGGGCTAGGCCGTAGTTAATGTGGAAAACAGTGACTATTATAAATAACTTAGTTACTTTTGACGCGACTTAAATTAAAATTAAAATTGGTCAGCTTTATATTGCTATTAATGGCCTCTGACCCTCCGGTTTACCATTCACCGATAGGGTGAAATGGTTTATTAAAGTCGCCAAAATGTATATAAAATAGACGGAAGCTTTTCCGACCCCATAAAGTATATATATTCTTGATCAGGATCAACAGCCGAGTCGATCTAAACATGCCCGTCGGTCCGTCTATCCGTCCGTCCGTCTGTCCGTATGAACACGTAAATCTCTGAGACTATAAGAGCTAGAGCCACCAAATTTGGAACTTAGACTCCTGTAATACCTTCGGTTTTCAAGTATATTTCAAATTTTTTCCACGCCCCGCGAATCACATTAAACTGATTTTCTCCTTCTAGCTATAGACACCAAGTTCGGAATGGCTTAGTACACGGACAGATTATGGTTCTTTCAAAATTTTGCCACGCCCATTTCCGTCCTCCAAAATTGAACCCCCAAAGCTCAAACCACTAAATTTGATAGGAAGATTTGTTTGGTATGCCTTCATAATCTAGAAAAAACTGAGTCTGTCTCAATTTTGGTATTATCAAAACCAATTTTACCACACTAATTAGCCCTAATAATATCAATCTAACAAATATTATTAAAATCGGACTAGAAGGCGGTCCATAACGGCGGAATTTGCCGTAGGCTAACTCTAGGCGAACCTAGAGTGGTCGTTTGTTTTTGTGAGAGAGAGCGAGAGCGAGTGAGACATGTAAAACGAATTTAATAGACATACATTTGGTGTTAGAAATTTAAAATATTTGTTCACCTGGTGGATGATATACCGAAGTCGTCAAGACGACTAACTTCATTAGATTTGATTTCGTCGTTCCTACATATATTTCATCATAATCCTCATTATCAATACCTTCGCAGGATTTATTATTTCATTCTTGTCCAGCGTTTCTTTTTTCCTTTTTATACCATTGCAAAAAGGGTATATTTATTTTGGTCAGAAGTGTGCAACGCATAGAAAGTATATATATTCTTGATCAGCACGACGAGACGAGTTCAAATAGCCATGTCCATCCGTCCGTCCGTCTGGATCGACACGATCTCCTCCTAGACCGTAAGAGCTAAAGAGCTGAAATTTTGCATGTAGGTTTGTATATACTGCACAGTTTGTATACCTCGGATTCAGCCGTATCAGATCACTATATCATATAGCTGTCATACAAACGTCAAAGTCACTGACAGTGACTTTTTTCAATACCTTCGTTATTTTTTGAGCTATTGTCGTAAAATTAAATATTTATGAATTTATTAAACTAACAAACGACTGTGCCAAATTTGATCAAGATCGGGAGACTATATCATATATAGCTCCCATAGGACCGATCGGTCGAAAACAGTGACTTTGGTCAATAACTTCGTTACTTTTTAAGCAATTGCCATTAAAATTTATATTTCTCAGTTTAGCATAACTGTTAATGGCTGTGCCAAATTTGATTAAGACAGGGCGGCTATATCATATAGCTCCCATAGGAACAATCGGTGGTGAACAGTGACTTTGATCAATATCTTCGTTATTTCCTAAGCCGTTTTTTTGCAAACATTAGATCTTTTACACAAAAAACTTGCAAGGGTATACAAACTTTGACGCGGTCAAAGTTAGCCCCGGCCCTCTGGTTGAATTTGTGAAGAATATATTTGTTGTGAGAATGGTTTCTGTCCTATCTCTATCATATATGACATGATTGTCGTTTGAAGTCTGTCTGAGAAGCATGGTATATATGTAGGTGACAGACTTATAAAACCTTGCGGCTTCCTTACTACATATATAAACCATGCAGTATACAGAAGCCTACGTGTAAAATTTCATCTCTGTAGCTCTTACAGTCTAGAAGGAGTTCGCGTCGATCGAGACGGACGAACAAACAGACGGATTAACAAACGAACACGACCCTCGTCGCGGTGATATATAATTAAATAACTGATCTTCCAAAGGGAAAAAAAGATATTGTTTGTTTGAGTCAAAAGCGGGGACTTTATTCGTTGCATGAATATATGAAGTTCAAAAATGTCTTAAAGTAATATTTATAGGCAAAATTTGTGAACCCTTCAGTGGCGTGATCGATATTGATGGGATTTTACTGGCCCGAATTTTAATATTGAATTAGCGTACTCACGCTATTGATTTTTTGGGGGTCAATTATTATTGCAAGTGTTCAATAGTTTATGAATAAAACGGATTCTATTGGACAGTGTTTCAATTATAAGTTAGCGCTCAAACGCGTTGATTTTTAGGGGGACAATTGTTATTGCAAGTGTTCAAGTGTTTACAAAATATCAAAGAAGCTAACATCGGCTATGCCGAAGTTTATATACCCTTGCAGCCCTTGGTAATAATAATTTTACATGTTTGTTTTCTGCAACTGAATTCATCAATTTACAAAGAAAACCATTTTACTCTCGATTTTACAATTTGTTCTTCTTCTTCCTTCATTCCCAAAGCAAAGCAACGCACGCATACACATACAGTTTATGTATCGTTGCGTCTGTATGTGTAAGCATGTACTATGTTGATGACGAAAGACGTAGTACGTAGTAGACAGCAAGCAACGCTGCCGGCAGAGCTGGGAGCAGAGCCGATTATTATATTGACTGTAACTTGTGTTATATTTACCCGATCACATTCAAATTTTGGGATCTGAGGTTTTATATGCAATATTATCACATATGTAATTTTCATAGCATACTCCAATTTTTATGAAAATGTTTCTCCTAGGTCTTCTAGAGCTATATGATATAGTGTTCCGATCCTGATGGTTTTCATACTTTATTTTTCCCGGGTAATAAAAAACCCCGAATTTCAGCCCGATACCTCTCAAGACGGCTGAGTAAAACGCATACGCACAGACGGACGGACAGACGGACATGGCTATATCAACTCAGCTTTTCATGCTGATCAAGAATATATATACTTTATGGGGTCGGAAACGTCTCCTTCTGTGCGTTACAATCATTTGACCAATTTTATAATACCCTCTGCAAGGGTATAAAAACGGATGTTTACTTTAAAGTTATAAATTTTATGGTGCGAAAAATTTAGAAGTTATTGGGTGTTGACGTTGGATATATGACTCCCCCATACTAAAAAAAAGCCTGTCCTCAGGCGGATACATTGGGATATAGCGAGGGGTTTTTCACAGCTATAAAAATATTGGATTTTGCGTTTGTGCAAACTTACATATATATGGTTTATTAATGGATAATTGTACAGTAGAATTCTGGGATATGTAGTAGTTGTAGTTATAGTAGTAGAAGTAGAAGTCCAGTAGTAGAATCCCTCGTAGCTCTAGTAGTAGCAATCCCTCGTGGTTGTAGTAGTAATCCCTCGTAGCTGTAGTAGTAGTTGCAGAAGTAGAAATCCCTCGTAGTTGTAGTAGTAATCCCTCGTAGGTGTAGTAGTAGTTGCAGTAGTAGAAATCCCTCGTAGTTGTAGTAGTAGTCCCTTGTAGTTGCAATTAGTAGAACGACTGAGAAGTGCAGCTGTTAACAGACCTTTTTAACAGTGCGACGATAACAGCTTCTTAGAGATGGGTCATATACATACATAACACTCCTTAACACCCAGATGGGTTAAAGAATTCCGGGGGTTGTCTTTTCTGACTCGATCTGCGAGGAGTCACTGGAGCTGGGGACAATGGTGCCGGTTCAGACAATTCAGGACAGTCGGGTATATCATCAGATATCGAGACTGCATCCTCAGCAGGTAGTTCGAATGATTCCGTGTCTTGAGTACTTTCGACAGGCGGAACCCGATGGCGAAGTTGGTCGAAGTGACGTTTAATAATGCGGCGATCATGTAAACGAACGTTGTATGAAATGGGGCCTGTCTGGTCCAGAATTTCGCCTTCTATCCACATTGGACCGGGGGCGTAGTTACGGACCCAAACTGGAGCACCAACAGAAAACTGCTTATCATTACTTAGGTCGCAGACCTTTCCGTATGTTATTTCCTTGGGTTGAATTTTGTCGAAATATGACTTAAGCTCTCGATTACATAGTAGTTCTGCAGGGGTACGATTTGTCGTGGAGTGAGGGGTAGTATGTTGGCTAAATAGATACCGCGCCAGTGCGAGATCTATGTTAAGATTTCTATCAAACTTTTTCAGGTAATTCTTGGTACTTTGTACCATGCGCTCGGCTTGCCCATTTGTGGCAGGATGAAATGGAGCCGACCGAATGTGTCGAATCACGTTGTTTTTCATAAAGATCCTGAATTCTTCAGACGTGAATGCAGTGCCATTATCTGATACTATTTCGTCCGGTAATCCATGCGTTGCAAAAAGCAGTCTCAAGAATTTAATAGCAGCAGCAGATGATGTAGATTTCACAACAGAGACTTCAAGCCATTTCGAAAATGAATCCACGACTAGTAAAAACGTATTCCCATTAATGGGGCCAGCGAAATCTATATGAAGGCGTGACCAAGGTTGTCTGGCAGATTCCTAATGATGTGTAGTTGTATGAGGTTGTTCGTTTCGGTTTTGCTGACAGAGATTGCATTTTTCTGTTTGGCAGCCGAAGCGTATGCCCATAGCCAAGCAACTGAGTTGCTGGCCACTTTATTGTTTATATCTCAACTGAGATCTTCACAATTTTTCCCTACTTAAAACTATATGGGCGACATGATGCCCTGTAAAATTTGATAACATATAATTTCTTATGAACTAGACATAGATAAAAATTTCAGCTTAAGTGGTATAAGAGGTAAGTATATTTAGAGTTATTAGTGAAATAGATATATTAATGGTAAGTATTAGGTTTATTTTAGCTTTGATTTAGATTTAGGTATGGCAATTGAGGTAAGTATTATTGGTTTCGTTTTTTATGCTTTAGGCACTAACCATAGAACACATAGATGGGACAACCTCATGATTTTTTGATTGCAAACGCTAGCCTAGTCATGGAACCCCAGAGAACTTCGGGAAAACCCGAACGTTCGTACTCTCAATGAGAGCGTAAAATGGGGAGAGGGCCAAGCAGCTACGAAAATAATTTAGTGTAGCACAGACTACTGAACGACGAAGGCAGGCCTATGTCGCTTGTCATTTCGTTCTGTCTATGTATGTGTACACTCGTCGGTACATGCTCAGGCTTCGTAGTGTGTGTGTGACGTGAAGTTGTACAACATCGCATTTCAATAGCTCGCTCGACCAAAATTTTTAATTTTCGACAAAACAGCGACAATGCGTATAGGATATGCCCCTGTGGAAAGAATATCAAGAAATATTGCAATCTGCTTCGTATATATTGTGGGCGGTAGATAATTTAACCAATGCCAGAATATTTAGGAGATTCGGGTTTTAGTATCTTTAGATTAATAATAGTTTATTTATCTCTTAATTGTTTTTATTATTATTTATTATGGTTATTATTTATTAGATATAATTAATGTTTCCTCGATATTTGTCTTACACTCCTCAACGCTCAGCAACGACTGACTCACACGTCAGACCCGCTAAACTTTCCTCTCTCTCGGAGAGTCAATTAAAATACCGGGATCGAAGAGTAGCAAGAGAGCAAGTGTGACCGTCTCTCCTGCTACAACTCGGCCGTCCTGACCGTAAGATCTCCTGATCCTTACATAACTAACGTTACAATAAGTTGAAATCTTATAACTACAAATTAGTTAAGGTACATTACATAAAAGTTTATTACAGTTTTCATTATTTTCATTTGCTTAATTCATAACTTTTAGTCACTTTTTCTTTTACCTATCCAATGTTTTATATTGTGGCTACTCCAAACACCTTGATAAGGGTTACGACTGAGCTGAAAACCTTCCACATCCTTAATTAAAAATCGGTCATTTTTGAGAACCTTGTCTATCACATAAGGCCCTTTGTGTTTTGGAATGAGCTTTTTCGACGCTCCTATAGTTGAATCGAAATTCTTCACCATAATATAATCCCCTGCCTTGTATCCTGTGGGTGCTACCCTTTTGCTATTATACTGCTGTTCATTGTACTTTTGGCTTTGCTTCTGATGTATTTTCCCATCCTTTCTGATTGTATCCAAATTTTTTTGATCATTCACTATTCCTAACTGCTCTAGTGCTTCTCTTAACTCATCTGCGACTTTGCCTTTTTGCTCTACTCCAAAGAGCATTTTGCTCGGCAACTGCTTAATGCTCCTATGAAGTGTGTTATTTAAACAATGTTCAACATTCTCAACTATCAAATCCCAATATATACCCTTCTCTGGTTCCGATAATTTAGCAAGCATAGGTCCCAGTGTACGATTTACCCTCTCAATTTGGCCATTAGCTTGAGGGGAACCTGTGGCAATCTTAATGTGCTTAACGTTATTCTGAGTTACAAACATCTCGAACTCTGATGAGGTGAAACTGCTTCCTCTATCCGATACTATGGCAAAGGGTCGACTGTAGGCCCTAAAATAGTCTTTAAGAGCTAGCACCGCTTCTTTAGTATTCGTCGTCTTTGTTGGATATAGTCTGACGAATTTCGTAAAACCATCAATAATAACAAACAAGTGCTTTTTGCTTCTGCCTGATGCTATAGGACCACAATGATCAATGTGAATTAGCTCAAAGGGCCGATTCCCTTTAGGAATACTGTGCAACATTCCTTCCTCTTTTCCAGACTTTGGAGAATACGCAACACACTTTAAGCAATTGCTAATGTGTTTCACAACTTTCTCCTTAATGTTAGGAAACCAATACGCTTTCGAAATGGCATCCATTACTTTATCTCTGCCGATATGACCTAGTTCGTTATGATACTTGAAAAGGATTGACTCTTCCATTTCACTCGGTACACAAAACAACAACCTCCCGTCATTGGTTTTCCTGTAAATTATTCCGTTTCTCATTTCAAATAATTTATCCTCAGAAAATTCCAACTTTCTTTTTATTGTCTGCAACTTCTCGTCCCTGTTCTGGCATATAACAAGATTGTCTTCAAAACTATTTGTATCTACAACAAGTATGTTCGTACATCTACTAAGCGCATCTACATGTTGCATCTGTTTACCTGCCCTGTGCACTACTTCATAATCATAATTCTGTAGCTCAAGAGCCCATCTCGCAATTCTTGGGTTTAATTCAATTCGATTGAGAGTGAGAGTCAGTGAATTACAATCTGTAAGTACTTTAAAATATCTTCCCTGTAAATACACTCTGAACCTGCGGACTGCATATACTATTGCCAAGGTCTCTAATTCGAAACTGTGGTACTTTGATTCTACATCAGACGTCCGTTTTGAGTAATAAAAAACAGGGTGCAGTTTTTTGTCTTCTTTCCTTTGCATTAACATTGCCCCAAAGCCTAACGCGCTCGCATCACAATGCAGCTCTACTTCGTCCTTGTGGTTATATATTGCCAACACCGGCGATTCTACTAATTTATCTTTGAGCAACGAAAAACAATCTAGCTCTTCCTTTCCAAATTTAAACACCCTATCTTTCTTCAATAGGTCATAGAGTGGTTTTGCAATTAACGAAAAATTTCTAATAAAACGACGAAAATAAGAAGCCAATCCCAAGAAACTTCTTACTGTGTGAACATTTGTTGGTATGGGAAAGTTCTTAACCGCCTCTAGGCCCTTGTCATCGGCTCTAATTCCCTCCTCCGATATGATAAATCCCAAGTATCTAATGCTGGACTGAAAAAACTCACACTTATCTATACGCAATTCCAGCTTGTTTCTGATTATCCTTCTAAAAACTTCTTTCAGTATATCCAGGTGCTCTTCGGCAGTTCTACTGGCCACCATGATATCGTCTTGATACACTATTACTTTATTATCTCTAATCATATCTGTAAAAATTTTGTTAACAAATCTTTGAAACACTGATGAGGAGTTTTTCAGACCCATTGGCATCCTGAGGAACTCAAACTGGCCTAACGGAGTGACGAAAGATGTATATTTAACTGAGTTTTCCTCCATGAACACGTGAAAATAGCCATCTTTTAGATCCAATTTAGAAAAAATCGTTTGTCGCCAAGCTTGTCTAATAAATCGTCTATCAGAGGTATAGGGTAGTTATCTTTAACCAAAACTTTGTTCAATCTTCTAAAGTCAATGCACAACCTTAGCTCGCCAGCTTTTTTAGGCACTAACACAATGGGTGATGCATACTCCTCCAAGTACCCGTCTAACATCGCCTGCAATTTCCCTTTCTCAGAATATGACAATCTTCTAGGCGCACAACTGAATGCCTTCGACCCTTCCACGTTGAGCTTCATTTCACATTTTACATCAGGCAATTCAGGCCTTTGTGCTACCAAATATGATCTCTCAAACAATTGCTCAAACCTTTCCCGGATTTTAAAATCTAATCTTTCACCTATTTTGCAATCAACTCCAGTGTTGAAACACTCGATATTTAATAATTCAAATTCTACTTCGCTTAGAGACTGGACATCAGCAGTTTCTTTTCTCTCTTCACATTTTCTATCAGATCTAAATTTTTCACTGACCAACTCAATAACAGCTTCATTCCTACTTTTCGTAACCATTTTGCTTCTATCTCCATTCTCTGTTTCACTAACAATCTTGCTATCAATTTCATTCACCATTTCGCTAACAATCTCGCTATCATCCCTCTTAACTATTTCACTAACAATTTCCTCGTCTTCCCCTTTGGGGTTACATTCTTTCGTGACTATTCTATTCTTACAATTTTTTGTTTTAACTATTTCATCAACTGTTCTCACAACATTTACATTTCTAGCTATTTGCAAATCTGTATGGCATGTCTGCAATGACAAGGACTCAAACTCCGACCGCTCTCCAAGTTCATTTTCGCCTTCTTTCCTTTCAATCGTAACCATTTTCAAGGCATTTAAGTCTAACTTAATATTACAAGCTTTCATAAAATCTCTTCCCAAAATTACTTCATGGCTCATAGACTCATTATCGACTACTATTAAATGAAAGAATACTTTTATTGAATTTTTGAAAACAAAACATTTGACTTTTCCATATGACAAAAGTGGACTCTTATTTAATCCATAATATTTATGATTAAGTGAAATTAAATGTATCTTTTCTGGTAAACATGAGATTTTAATAAGTGAAACATCACTGCCTGAGTCTATGAAGCATGCTGTAATCAAGTAAGGATTAGTTGGTGTTTTAAAATATATCTTAACAAATCTTACGTCGTCGCATCCTTTAGCCAGCTTCTCCTTATTAAGTGGACACTTAGCCACCCAATGATCCAAGGCACCGCATCCGAAACAGGACCCTGGCACTCTGTCGGGTTTCTTACAGTCCTTGCTCATGTGGCCCTTCGAGTTGCAGTTGTAGCAACGGAAACCTTCTTTGGAACGTCTGCCCGTAGCGGCCACCTTTGTAGTTTCTCTTGCTGCTCGCTGTACCGGTAACTGAATGCCTGAAAATGCACGGCGTAATTCTGCAATGCATTTGAATCCTTGAATCTGCGCTTGAATGCGGAGTCCCTCCACAGGAATCCCTTCAATGGCTTTGTCTACTCGCTCCTCTTCGCTGATGCAGATAGCATCTGACAGCCTGGCCTTCTCATCGATGTAACTGACGAAACTCTCATTGGCGCTCCAAATTCGAGACTCGAATAAGCGCCTGGCATCTGCTTGAGACACAGTTTTCCCGAACGACTCGACGAGCTGCTCACAGATGTTGCCCACGGGTTCCAAAATGCGCGTACTATTGGCATGTAACCACTCATGAGCCCGTCCTTTAAGCTTGGAGACTAGAAGCATGTGCATTTGTACACCTTTGATTCCATATACACCGCTTATGTTTGTCAGCTGCGTGACCCATTTCTTTCCACACGAGTTCCCGTTAAATTCCAACAACGCTTCTTTTGCTAATTGGAATTTTGCAGCCGACGAAAAACCGCTTTCCAACACCTCCTCCGAGCGTTGATTTACCAATACTGGTTCATGACGCTGGTTTTGCGCGCCAATCGGTTCTGCTGCCATCTCGTTTTCGCTGTCGCTGTCGTTGCTCGTCGGCACTGAATCGTGCGTTTCGTTTTCTGTCTGGCGTTGAGGCGCCACTATGTCGAACAATTGTGGACGCAGTAAATCGCACAATTTTTTTAGCAAGACATCAGTGTTGTTGTCTCCCTCTTTCTCATTTGTGGTTTCTGACAGTTGACGGTTACTTTCGTCTTCTGTATTTTCCTCGACAGTCTCAGTTCCAATAGATATGGAACAAGCTCCTCGTCGATCCACTGGAACATCGTTTAAGCGCGCCACAAGCTCGGCCTTTGACCCTGTTGTAGGCAAGTCCAATAGCTCCAACCACTTCTTTAAAGTTGGCAAATTGTGAGCCTCAATGTTGATGTCCATTGCGTTAAAGTTCACCACTTCTGATATTGTGGGCGGTAGATAATTTAACCAATGCCAGAATATTTAGGAGATTCGGGTTTTAGTTTCTTTAGATTAATAATAGTTTATTTATCTCTTAATTGTTTTTATTATTATTTATTATGGTTATTATTTATTAGATATAATTAATGTTTCCTCGATATTTGTCTTACACTCCTCAACGCTCAGCAACGACTGACTCACACGTCAGACCCGCTAAACTTTCCTCTCTCTCGGAGAGTCAATTAAAATACCGGGATCGAAGAGTAGCAAGAGAGCAAGTGTGACCGTCTCTCCTGCTACAATATTCCGGTTCCATCTATGTGTTCTATGGTTAGTGCTTTAGGTTAGAGTTTAGATTAGAGGTAAGTATAATATATAGTATTTCTTTATAAAATCTTTTTATGATTTAGGTTCATGATTTTTAGGTGTGTTTTATGATATTAGGTAAGTTTAAATTTAATAATATTTAAATTGTTTTATATATATTTTAATATTATTTTTTGTGGTAAGTATTATTTTTGATTGTTTGATTTAGGTAATTTATTTGATTTTTTTTCCTTGCGTTGAGGCGATGCTCAAACTAGCACCAATGGCCGAAGGCCATTGGCTCCTTTATTGTTGTCATTCTAAGACCTTAGAATCTATAACAAAAGGTGATTAAATACAGCAAGGATACATAGGTGCTGAAGGCATTAAAAACTAGGACAATGATTAAGGCTAGGCCAAGTTGGTCTAGAAATTTTATAATATCATGCAAATGGTCAAAGTCTATAATCTCAAACATAATTTAGGGCATCTTGATTCAAATAAACATAGTATGAATGCAATTACCCTACAAGAGTTTACAGAAGAGACCATTATGATAATTAACATTGCCGATGTAAACAGACAATGAGAGAGACGTTGCTAGGAGGGACACAAGCCAGTTGTGTCAAATTCCGAGGAACGTCTTTCTCTCGGCAACAAATATTGAGCAGAAGAAATCAAAGTAGTATGTATTAGAAGATTTTAGAAGCTTGCTGAAGGCTAGCTACCGTACAAAAATATTATAATATAATATTATAATATATAATGTGATTTAGAGTTATTAATTATAAAATGAATTAATTTAAAAATATAAAATAACATATAACAGATTGTATTAATAAATTTTACATATAAAAATTAATGAAAGAGAGGGATAGATATATTAATAAGGATATATATGCATCGATTTTAATTTGCGCCTAGGTACGATCAATAAAGGCACAGGTCGGATATGCCATAGTCGTCTGAATTTTACAGGGTAGCTCGTGTATTAGTGCGTACAGCTGCAGGCAGTGGCTGTACTGTTTTGGAAGTTAAGCACCAAAAAGGAGACGTCGAGAATCAAAAAATATCATCTTCTGTCAAATGGGTGAATGAGGAACTGAAAGAAAATTGTGTATTATTTTGTTTTTCGGTTGTGCAGCTGGTGGCTGTTCTTTTGTCAAGTGAAGTGATTTGTTTTAAGTAAAATTATATATTTGTATTAAGATTTTCTTTGCTTTTACATGATCAATAGTATTTGCAATTATCTTAATAAATAGTGAGAAGCAGTGTAAGCAATCGTATATTAAAGTTGGCAAATACGATAGTTATGTGGAGGTAAGTTGTAGTTTTGAGCAGCAGACAGCAAATGTGATATTAAGACTAGTCCAGCCTGTGCGTTTAATTAGCGGTACAGGTCGGAATAGTCTTAAGATTGTATTTTGCCTTTGTCATCATTTAGGACAGGGTTTAAAATATGCAGCAGCCAAGTCAGCTTGGCTATTTGATTGCATGTTGTTGTGTGTGTGAGAATATGAGCATAACATGTTCTTATGTGTATTAGTGAAAACGAAAATGTATGTGCGCGTATATAATAGTGTATTAATTAAAATTTTTTTATTGATTCGATATATAATTGTTTTATATTTTAGTAGTAAAGATTTTAACAAAAATATAACAAAAATATTATATAAATCATCTTGTGCATTAAAAATCGAAAGCTCATTATAGAGTTTACGTAATTCTGGATTAATATGTGTTTATATGGAAGATAGTTGTGCACTGAGTAGAGTTCGTTGACCTTAGCTGTGAGAACAGCTGTTTTTATTTCGAAGACGATTAAACAGCAAAGAGTTTTTGCTATAAAAATGGTATTGTGATTATCCAAGTCTGTAAATTCATGTAATTTATATATTATCGAAGAATTTATGTGTGGATTATAGAAATATGGTTATATTAATATAGTTATTTAAATTTGTTGTGTTAATGATGCTCATTAATTTTAGTTTTATAGAAAAAGAGATTATAGTAAATGCAATTAAATTGATTAGAGGATTTACCACTAATTAATTTGGGTTAATTATCGATGTTGTAGTTACTAAATTTAGACATAAATTCAGCAATGGGTTTAATTTGAGCCATAATGATGTTAACTTGTTGTAAGATAGGCTCAAGTTGCTGTTTAAATTGTTTTATATCTCCGATAGCCTCCATAGTTGGTCGGTCGTTGGAGTGTTTGCTGTTATTGTTGTTATATTTGTAGGTTGTTGTTGCTGTTGTTTTTGGCCAGAGTTAGGCTGCTGCTGCTGTTGTTGTATTAAATTCCACTGAGTAGGTTGTTGAATCTCAGTAATATCGAGATCATCGTCAAATTGCTGGCCAGTGGCCAGAGAATTAACAGGCTGCTGTTGCTGCTTATTATTAATAATTGGTTTTAATTTTCGCTTTATTGTCTTAGGCCTCCATTTGTTGGTTGTTTTAGTCTGATGTTGGTAAAGCTTTAATTTACGTTGCTGCTGCTGTTGTTTTGACTTGCTGATAGTTGCCAATTTTTGTTGTAGACCGACTGATGACGATTGGTGTAGGTTTAGCTGAGGGTCCAGTATTTGCTGCTGTTGTTGTTGCTGCTGCTGTCCTGATTTTGATTGAAACCGTTGAGGTTTTGGTGTTTTAGATAGTTGTTGTTGTAGTTGCTGTTGTTGTACGATTTGTTGTTGGGTTATATGATTCTTAGCTAGGACTTTCTTTGAAGAAACTAGATCCTTAAGCATTGGTTTATAAACGAGACACCCCCTATAACTGGCTATGTGGCCATCTCCACAATTAGCACATTTGGGGTTATCAATACGTTTTTGGCAATCAGTAGTAGCATGTTTACCTGCACATTTCAGGCGAACAAAGTCTCTTCTGCAATAGTTTTTTGTATGGCCAAATTTTTGGCATCTGTGGCATTGAACAGGCTCCATTCTCACAGATTGCCTCTGTATGGAGACCTGTTGCCTGCCAATGCTTTTGATCAAGAGAAAATCATTATTTTTATCATCAGAGCAAGGCTCCAGTTCGATTTCAAACATATTTAATGGCAAACGAGTATGTTTATGTTTAATTACATTTAAATAACGAACTACAAAAGCCATTTTATTAACCTCTGCACGAACGTAATCGCAGGCGGTAGATGAGCGTAGTCCTTTTATTACAGCACGATAGCCACGATTGCAACTATCCTGGTGTGTGAAAGTTTGAACTTTATTATCATTGAGTTTATTAATTATTAGCTGGTATGATTTTGCATCAGAGCAATCAATTTTGACATCACCATTGTATAAGGTTTTTGTGCTAAAATTAGCATCGCTTAAAGCATTGGCCAGACCATTGAGAATGTCAAAAATATTATTAACGTTGCCCACATAAATTGCAGGAGGTTTCTTGACATTACTCCTATGATCTGATTTATGCTGTTGTAGTTGTTGTTGATTTAATTGTTGTTTAGTTAGAGACTGTTGCTGCTGCTGTTATTGTTGCTGCTGCTGTAGTTGTTGTTGTTGTTTTAATAAATATTTTTGATAATCCTGCAGGTCCTTTTGCTTCTGACGCTGCATTTGATCATTGTGTTGTTTAGCTCTTTTCTCTAATAGCTGTCCAAGAGTTGCTTGGCTCTCAAGCAATAACTCTTTTATGGAGAGAGTTTTTGCTTGTTTGGAATTTGTATTTGACTGACTAGCCTGATTTCTCTCATTTGTTAAATCAGATGTATAGTCAGTCGAATTAGTAGGATTTTGTTGTTGTCGTTGCGTTGGTGACAGCTTTTTTGTAAGGATCGCACTTGAGCGTTGTTTAGCAGTTGAGAGAAGTCCAATTCGTGATTAATCGAATTAGTTAGTTGTTGTTGTTGGGGAGCTGTTGTTTGTTGTTGTTGTTTAGGCAGTCCAGGGCTGTATTGAGCAAATCACAAATAACACTAGAGCTCATGTGTGTGACTCCCTTAGACGTAGATGGGATGTCATCAGCATTGAGCTTTTGTTGTTGTGAGGTAGTATGCTGTTTGTTTAACTTGCCAGTCGGCAGCCTGGGTTCAAGAGCTACAGGATTGGCAAATTTCTTGCAACAATGGTCATCAGAGCTACCCACTTGGTCAATTTTCCTTTTGAGTCGAGTTGGTGTATCGATAGGGGCCAAAACATCCATTGGCTCGGGTGTTTTGGCATCATCCCGCGTAGTTTTAGCTGGCTTAACCGGGTAAATTAGTTGTCTTCGACAAGTTTTATTTCAACGTGGGGTAGTTGTGGTCATACAAGGTTTAAGATAAGGCGTTTGATCCGCCTGGCCTCAGTCTTTCGATTGAGGCCGCTTTATTTTCTATCCTTTCATCTACAAGAGACATACAACAGAAATTTAAAAAATAGGGCCGTTACAACAGCAGGGGAGGGACAATATAAAATAACTTATAAACTAACTTAATTACTAACAATGAATGTATAATAATAAAATAGACAATGACATTTAGAATTTAGTGTTTTTTTAGAGATAATTATGGCGTAAGTAGTTTTAAGTATTTAGCATAAGTAAGTATTAGTTATTAGCAATAAGATTTTTAGATTTAATTTTCCGGTGCAAAGGGTCTTAATAGGGGGAATTAGGCAAGTGCAGAGGGCACTAATAGAGGTAAGTAGAGAAGTGCATAGGGCACTAGAGCGAGAAATGTAGGGAAACTGGTATTTTTGTGGTATTTTTTAGGGCAACACTGGAGTGAGTGCTCATTATTGCGTGTGCGCTCACTGTTGCTGCTCAATACTTATACGATAAGAGATCGATACAGCAACAGGAGGCGGCGCATGTGGCTGAAAAGAGAAGGCGATATATTTCCAAAATGTAAACAAACAATTAGAAAAATGTGACATAAGTATAAAAGTTGACAATAAGATTAACAAATTGTAAGATTCCAATTATTTAAAGTCTGTTAAATACTCATGCATATATCGATTGTTAGTAATAAGTATCGATTGTTAGTAATAAGTATCGATTGTTAGAAATAAGTATCGATTGTTAGTAATAAGTATCGATTGTTAGCGATAAGTCCTCGATAGGTTGAGAGACGGCGTCTCTCTTCTCTTCCGGCGATGCAACGAGCAAGTTGCATCTGCGCAAAACCCAAAGATTGAATCCGACCCATACAAACTAATCTTTATCATTTTTACTTAATAAATAGGTGTTTACAACTCAGAAGTGGGATGACCACCCGAAAGGATACATATTTCGGGACACGGCACGCCACACGTTCCAAATCTAGGAGAGCCGCCTCCACGCCCACCGCTGTTAGTGCACCCACTGCGGTGACTACCGCTGCAGTACCGAGAACCGCTGTGCCGACTGCTGACACACGCGCCCCTGCCGGCCCGCCGCTGCTGGGCCAACTGCCGACATACGAGCCCCTGCTGGGCTAACTGATGCCACATTCGCCCCTGCCGGGCCAACTGCCGCCACACTCGCCCATGCTGGGCCAACTGCTGACATGCTCGCCCCTGCCGGGCCCGCCGACGCTGGGCCAACTGCCGCCATACGAGCCCCTACTGGGCTAACTGATGCCACATTCGTCCCTGCCGGGCCCGCCGCCGCTGGGCCAACTGCTGCCATACTCGCCCATGTTGGGCCAACTGCTGACATGCTTGCCCCTGCTGGGCCAACTGCTGCCATACTCGCTCCTGCTGTGCCAACTGCTGACATATTCGCCCCCGCTGGGCCAACTGCTGACATATTCGCCCCTGCCGGGCCAACTGCTGCCATACTCGCCCATGCTGGGCCAACTGCTGACATGCTTACCCCTGCTGGGCCAACTGCTGCCATACTCGCTCCTGCTGTGCCAACTGCCGCCATACTCGCCCCTGCCGGCCCCGCTGCGTCTATATTCGCCCCTGCTGTAACCGCTGCCGCCGCACCCGCCCCTGCTGTACCCTCCGCTGCGGTGTCCGCCGCTTACAGGCCACCTCTGCAGACTGCCGCCTCTGCACCCGCTGCCACTGCTGTACCCGCTGCCACTGCTGTACCCGCCGCCGCTGCCACTGCTGCACCCGCTGCCACTGCTGGACCCGCCGCCACTGCCACTGCTGTACCCGCCGCCACTGCCACTGCTGTACCCGCCGCCGCTGCCGTCGCATCCATTACGGTACCTGCCGCCGCTGCCACTGCTGTACCCACTGCCACTGCTGTACCCATCACCGCTGCCACTGCTGTACCCGCCGCCGCTGCCACTGCTGTACCCGCCGCCGCTGCCACTGCTGTACCCGCTGCCACTGCTGTACCCGCCGCCGCTGCCACTGCTGTACCCGCTGCCACTGCTGTACCCGCCGCCGCTGCCACTGCTGCACCCGCTGCCACTGCTGTACCCGCCGCCGCTGCCACTGCTATACCCGCTGCCACTGCTGTACCCGCTGCCACTGCTGTACCTGCCGCCGCTGCCACTGCTGCACCCGCTGCCACTGCTGTACCCGCCGCCGCTGCCACTGCTATACCCGCTGCCACTGCTGTACCCACCACCGCTGCCACTGCTGTACCCGCCGCCGCTGCCACTGCTGTACCCGCCGCCGCTGCCACTGCTGTACCCGCCGCCGCTGCCACTGCTGTACCCGCCGCCGCTGCCACTGCTGTACCCACCGCCGCTGCCACCGCTGTACCCGCCGCCGCTGCTGTCGCATCCATTACGGTACCTGCCGCCGCTGCCACTGCTGCACCCGCTGCCACTGCTGTACCCACCGCCGCTGCACCCGCTGCCACTGCTGTAACCACCGCCGCTGCACCCGCTGCCACTGCTGTACCCACCGCCGCTGCACCCGCTGCCACTGCTGTACCCGCTGCCACTTCTGTACCCGCTGCCACTGCTGTACCCGCCGCCGCTGCCACTGCTGCACCCGCTGCCACTGCTGGACCCGCCGCCACTGCCACTGCTGTACCCGCCGCCACTGCCACTGCTGTACCCGCCGCCGCTGCCGTCGCATCCATTACGGTACCTGCCGCCGCTGCCACTGCTGTACCCACTGCCACTGCTGTACCCATCACCGCTGCCACTGCTGTACCCGCCGCCGCTGCCACTGCTGTACCCGCCGCCACTGCCATTGCTGCACCCGCTGCCACTGCTGTACCCGCCGCCGCTGCCACTGCTGTACCCGCCGCCGCTGCCACTGCTGCACCCGCTGCCACTGCTGTACCCGCCGCCGCTGCCACTGCTATACCCGCTGCCACTGCTGTACCCGCTGCCACTGCTGTACCTGCCGCCGCTGCCACTGCTGTACCCGCTGCCACTGCTGTACCCACCACCGCTGCCACTGCTGTACCCGCCGCCGCTGCCACTGCTGTACCCGCCGCCGCTGCCACTGCTGTACCCACCGCCGCTGCCACCGCTGTACCCGCCGCCGCTGCTGTCGCATCCATTACGGTACCTGCCGCCGCTGCCACTGCTGCACCCGCTGCCACTGCTGTACCCGCCGCCGCTGCCACTGCTGTACCCGCCGCCGCTGCCACTGCTGTACCCGCTGCCACTGCTGTACCCGCCGCCGCTGCCACTGCTGCACCCGCTGCCACTGCTGTACCCGCCGCCGCTGCCACTGCTATACCCGCTGCCACTGCTGTACCCGCTGCCACTGCTGTACCTGCCGCCGCTGCCACTGCTGTACCCGCTGCCACTGCTGTAACCACCGCCGCTGCACCCGCTGCCACTGCTGTACCCACCGCCGCTGCACCCGCTGCCACTGCTGTACCCGCTGCCACTTCTGTACCCGCTGCCACTGCTGTACCCGCCGCCGCTGCCACTGCTGCACCCGCTGCCACTGCTGGACCCGCCGCCACTGCCACTGCTGTACCCGCCGCCACTGCCACTGCTGTACCCGCCGCCGCTGCCGTCGCATCCATTACGGTACCTGCCGCCGCTGCCACTGCTGTACCCACTGCCACTGCTGTACCCATCACCGCTGCCACTGCTGTACCCGCCGCCGCTGCCACTGCTGTACCCGCCGCCGCTGCCACTGCTGTACCCGCTGCCACTGCTGTACCCGCCGCCGCTGCCACTGCTGTACCCGCCGCCGCTGCCACTGCTGCACCCGCTGCCACTGCTGTACCCGCCGCCGCTGCCACTGCTATACCCGCTGCCACTGCTGTACCCGCTGCCACTGCTGTACCTGCCGCCGCTGCCACTGCTGTACCCGCTGCCACTGCTGTACCCACCACCGCTGCCACTGCTGTACCCGCCGCCGCTGCCACTGCTGTACCCGCCGCCGCTGCCACCGCTGTACCCACCGCCGCTGCCACCGCTGTACCCGCCGCCGCTGCTGTCGCATCCATTACGGTACCTGCCGCCGCTGCCACTGCTGCACCCGCTGCCACTGCTGTACCCACCGCCGCTGCACCCGCTGCCACTGCTGTACCCACCGCCGCTGCCACCGCTGTACCCGCCGCCGCTGCTGTCGCATCCATTACGGTACCTGCCGCCGCTGCCACTGCTGCACCCGCTGCCACTGCTGTACCCACCGCCGCTGCACCCGCTGCCACTGCTGTAACCACCGCCGCTGCACCCGCTGCCACTGCTGTACCCACCGCCGCTGCACCCGCTGCCACTGCTGTACCCGCTGCCACTTCTGTACCCGCTGCCACCACCGCTGCCGCCGTTGCACCCGCTGCCACTGCTGTACCCGCCGACTATATGTCTGCCATGCGGGCTGCGGCCTCTCTCGCCGCCCCCGCCACTGCTCCCGACGCGGACCCATTGGAAGAGATGCCCGCTTTAGTGCCCTCCGTATCGACTGCCGCGGCCGCCATCACACCGGCCACTTCCGCCTCCCCCAACCTGGATGAGCAACTGGTGACGCTACAGAAACAACATGAGTTGCTACAGCTACAGCATCAAATCCGCAAACTGCAGCAGGAGATTGACGAATCCCAAGCACCGAGGCAGCAAGTCTGTGACGTGAGTGTTATTGAGAGCATGGTGGCTCGATTTTCAGCGGATACCGCATACGATGTGAAGAAATGGCTGAACGATCTGGAAGACGCATTTGAAATTCTGCAGTTGAACGACCGCCTACGGTTGGTCGCATGCCGTCGTATGCTGGAAGGTACGGCGGCGGTGCTGCTGCGCACGGTATCGGTGCACAGCTACGAAGAATTGAAGGCAATCCTCTTGCGAGAATTTGGACGCTCGTGTAGCATCGAGGAAGTGTACCACGCTTTGCGTGGCCGGCACATTAAGGCAGGCGAGGGATGTTTAAGATTCGCAATCGAGATGCAGGAGATTGCCATGAATGCTCCGATTCCGGAGAACGAGCTGGTCGACCTGATCATTGATGGACTGCGGGACAACTCTACTCGAGTCGGCATGCTGTACTCAGCTCGGACAATGGCTGAACTGAAGCCCCTACTGGAACGCTACGAGCGCCTCCGTATGCTGGCCGCTGCCTCCAGACAAAGCAATAGTGTGAAGGCGCAGCCAACAACAACTGCCGTGGCGCCTGGAAACAAATCGTCAGGCACCGTCACGAGTGAGACCAGATGCTTCAACTGCTCAGGATGGGGGCATTACAAGAGTCAATGCCCGAAACCAATGAGACCTCCGAATTCATGTTTCAAGTGTGGCATAGTGGGCCACAGCTACAAAAACTGCCCGTCTCGAATTGGGAATGCCACCAATATCACTGCCGCCGCCGCTGATGAAGCAGGAGATCGACTAGACCATTTACAACTGGTGAGTGTTGCTTTTGTTTGTGATGAAGTGCAGGATAGGAAATTTATAGATATGTTTTCCCTTCTGGATTCGGGCAGTCCAAAGAGTTTTATCCGTCAATCTGAAGTCCCCTCCAACTGCCGTCTTAGCCCCCGTACATTGAACTGCCGTGGTTTAGGAAATAGCCAACTTCTGTCCTTAGGCCAAGTCCAGTGTAGTGTTCGCCTCCGCAACACACAGACAATACATACGTTTGAAGTCCTGACGAACCAAGCAACCGAACTGCCGATGATTATAGGTAGAGATCTTCTGTATAAAATTAATATTAGACTCTGTAAACTGAAGGAACGAGAATATGAAAAAGAATCGTTGATACTCATGAATAAACCGACTGAATGTATAAATCCAAAACTTACTGCTGTTCTGAAGTCCTTTGACATATTTATGGAAAAGAGAGTGATACTGCCGTGTGATAGGAATGAAATTGTGCCTGCCGAATTGTTGTCTGATTCTCCCCTTCCGAAAACTTCTGCTGTACCTTCGGAAACATTGAACGATGCACTTATGGCGATAAATTCCATTGAGCTCCCTGCTGTCAGTGAATTAGACTTTGATATAGAGTGTGATAGGAATGAGATTGTGCCTGCCGAATTGTTGTCTGATTCTCCCCTTCCGAAAACTTCTGCTGTACCTTCGGAAACATTGAACGATGCACTTATGGCGATAAATTCCATTGAGCTCCCTGCTGTCAGTGAATTAGACTTTGATATAGAGCCCGCGTTACGGGAAGAGCAAACCGCAGCCCTTAAGTCTATTATTTCCACTTCGTATGTTCAAGTTGATCCAGATTTAATTAAGCCCATGAACTATGAGATGAAAATAGAATTGACTAGCCAAACTCCGATTTTCTGCCGCCCCCGCCGTTTGTCGCACCACGAACGCATCGAGGTGCGTGAGATTTGTGACGATCTCTTGAAAGCTGGCATTATTCGCCACAGTAGTTCCCCTTACGCTGCCGCGATTGTCCCTGTACGCAAAAAGGACAACACCCTAAGAAAGTGTGTAGATTACCGACCGTTGAACAAAATTACAGTTCGAGATCATTTTCCGATTCCTCTGTTAGATGATTGCATTGAACATCTGGGTGGCAAATCATTCTTCACTATCTTGGACTTGAAGAACGGTTCCACCATGTGAAAATGCACCCAGACTCAATCAAATATACTGCCTTTGTAACCCCTGATGGCCAGTTTGAATATGTACGCATGCCCTTCGGACTTTGTAATGGCCCTTCCGTGTTCGCTAGATTCGTTTATTTTGTCCTTAAGGAATTTATAAACCGAGGTCAACTGGTGATATATATGGACGACATTCTAGTCGCGTCGCATGACTTTGAAACCCACCTTGAGATTCTGAAGGAAATATTGTATGTGTTAAGAGTAAACGGGCTATGCCTGAAGCTGACGAAATGCCGTTTTGCGTATAGGGAACTAGAGTACTTGGGCTACTTAGCCAATTCCGCCGGTATCACGCCTAAACCAGCTCATATTCAGGCGATACGGGATTTGCCCATTCCAAGGGATAGCAAGGAATTAGAGCGTTGCCTAGGCCTATTCTCATACTTCCGCCGATTTGTATCAGGTTTCGCTAAGATTGCGTGTCCGCTGTCCCGATTGTTAAGAAAAGATACCCCTTATGTCTTCTCCGATGAATGCCTTGAAGCCTTCCGAACACTGAAGTTGAAATTGATCGAATCCCCCGTGTTATCTATTTACAACCCGAAGTCTGAAACAGAGTTACACTGCGATGCTAGTTCAATTGGTTTCGGAGCAGTGCTCCTCCAGAAACAAACAGACGGTAAATTACACCCAGTGTCCTACTTCTCTAAGATGGCCTCCGCCGCTGAATCGAAACTACACAGTTATGAGCTAGAGACGTTAGCTATAGTGTATTCCTTAAAACGTTTTGAGACGTACCTTAAGTTCATCCCGTTCAAAATCGTGACCGATTGTAATTCCCTTGCGCTGACACTGAGAAATGGTGGACATTCCGCCAAGATTGCTCGCTGGGCCCTGCTGTTGGAAAACTATAACTACACGATTGTACACCGCTCGGGGTTGGGTATGCCCCATGCTGATGCTCTAAGTAGAATAGAAACTGCCGCATACGTTGACGATATAAACCTTGACTTCCAACTGCAGTTAACCCAGAACCGGGACCCTGAGATTGTCAAACTCCGAGATGAGTTAGAGAAATATGAGATAGCGAATTTCGAACTGCGAGATGGAGTAGTGTACCGCCTGTCCTCGACGAGTATACCCCAACTTTATGTCCCTTCCGAAATGGTAAATCATGTCATACGAGTAGTGCACGAGAAGCTTGGCCATATGGCCACGGAGAAATGTTGTGCACAGATCAAGAAGCATTACTGGTTCCCGTGTATGAAGTCTTACGTTAACAATTACATTAAAAATTGCCTCAAGTGTATCTACTACTCCGCGTCCGCTTCGGACCACCGTGTCACGCTACATAGTATTCCGAAAGTGCCCCTTCCGTTTGATACCGTCCATATTGACCATTTGGGCCCCCTTCCGTCCATACGTTCTAAGAAAAAGTATCTTCTGGTTGTCATTGACGCTTTCACCAAATTTGTGAAGCTGTACCCTGCCGCCACGACTAATTCACGTGAAGTATGCCAGACATTAGAATCTCAGTATTTCGCAAATTACAGTAGACCCCGCCGAATCATCAGTGATCGAGGTACCTGCTTTACTTCCTCCGAGTTTGAAGAATTTCTGAAGGCCAATAATATAATTCATGTGCTGAATGCCACTGCCTCACCCCGGGCCAACGGCCAAGTCGAGCGGGTTAACCGTGTGTTGGGCCCCATGTTGGGTAAACTGACGGAACCTGTGGACCACGCAGATTGGGTCCAACAACTGCCGAACATAGAGTTTGCATTGAATAACTCCGTCCACTCCACAACCAAATTTGCCGCTTCCGTACTTCTATTCGGTGTTGAACAACGAGGTGTGGTAGTAGATGAACTAACCGAACGGTTGGGTGAGAGAACGGAGGAGGTCGATGCCTCAGAGGTAGACGTCCGGAGATTAGCCTTCCGTAACATTGTTAAGTCCCAAGAATATAATTCGGAATATTATTCGAAGCATCACCTCCCTGCCGTTAGTTTTGAGGAGGGGGATTTCGTAGTTATTAAGAATGTGGATACTTCGGCAGGCACGAACAATAAGCTTATCAGGCGGTATCGTGGTCCGTATGTGGTTCATAAAAAACTTCCGAACGACCGATATGTTATCCGGGATGTAGAGGGCTCCCAAATCACCCAACTACCATATGATGGTGTCCTAGAAGCCTCCAAATTAAAGCTATGGGTTGCCCCTGATCAAGATTGCACTTCTGATAGCCAAACAAAGGCGACACCAGCCACTTAAGATTCTTATTTACCCCCTCCGTTGTTACCAATTGGAATCGAGGTCGATTCCTCGTCAGGACGGCCGAGTTGTAAGATTCCAATTATTTAAAGTCTGTTAAATACTCATGCATATATCGATTGTTAGTAATAAGTATCGATTGTTAGTAATAAGTATCGATTGTTAGAAATAAGTATCGATTGTTAGTAATAAGTATCGATTGTTAGCGATAAGTCCTCGATAGGTTGAGAGACGGCGTCTCTCTTCTCTTCCGGCGATGCAACGAGCAAGTTGCATCTGCGCAAAACCCAAAGATTGAATCCGACCCATACAAACTAATCTTTATCATTTTTACTTAATAAATAGGTGTTTACAAAGTTAATTATTATTATTTTACAGGAACATGGCTGCTGAATTATCACTCATCACTGGAGACCTCCGGCGACGACAGAGTAAAGCTGTTAGGACGGGAACAGCTGCTTGCAGGTAAGTATTTTTTAGGTTGATGTTTTTGCTTTTTATTTTCAGGTCGAGGTAAGTAGACTCCATGGGATGCAGGTGGCCGCGTTGAGTTTTTAGGTGAGTATTGTTGGCTTTTAGTTTTTCCAATATTTGTAGTTAAGTTTGACTTTGTTTTTTCTCCGTTTTCAGGTGCGTCTGGTATAGAAGAATGTGTTGCGGCTGGCGGCATTTGCATGGCAGGTGAGTAATTGGTTGGTTTAGTACCATTTTTTGACATTTTTATGTTTCTTCCAGTTACAGGTGCAGCTTTATGACGTTTAGGGCCAGGTGACGGGCCAAGTGATGCAGCACAAGAAGCAGGAGCAGCTCCAGTTGGATCCGCAAGCGGCTGGGGTTCGATTTTAGATATGTATTTAGTTATTTTGACTTGTTTCTTTGTTGATTTTTTGTTATTTTCAGGTGCAGTCTTGGGAAGAGGGCCAGAAGGACCAGCTGGTGTTGCTGCAGATGACTGAAGTGAATTTGCAGGTAAGTTTACGTGATTATTGAGAGATTTTTCTGACGATATGTGTTTTTTTCCAGGTGCAGGCGCTAGTGAAAGACGAGATGGACCAGATGATTGGCCAGATGCTGGACGAGGATTCGCAGACGATGCTGCTGCTGGCTGACATGGATTAACAGGTGAGTTTTTATGATTTTTCGGAGATTTAGATAATGATTTTATTTTATTTTCAGATGGACGAGCTGCAGACGGACTAGCTTGACGAGATGCTGGACGATGTAGATGAGAAGATGCATACGGCGCTGGACAAGGAGCTGCTGTTTGCTGTAGTGCACGCGATGCTACTGGCGGTGAGTAATTTGTTGATATAGTAGCATTTTTTAACATTATTATATTTTTTTCAGGTACAGGAGCAGCTTTATGGCGTTTAGGACCAGATGACGAGCCACGTGGTGCAGCAGAAGATGCAGGAGGAGCTCCAGTTGGAACTGCTAGCGGCTGCGGCTGGATTTTAGATATGTATTTAGTTAAATTAGCTTGATTCTCTGTTGATTTTTTGTTTTTTTCACGTGCAGCCTTAGGTAGAGGGCCAGAGGGACCAGCTGGTGTTGCTGCAGATGACTGAAGTGAATTTGCAGGTAAGTTTACGTGATTATTGAGAGATTTTTCTGACGATATGTGTTTTTTTCCAGGTGCAGGCGCTAGTGAAAGACGAGATGGACCAGATGATTGGCCAGATGCTGGACGAGGATTCGCAGACGATGCTGCTGCTGGCTGACATGGATTAACAGGTGAGTTTTTATGATTTTTCGGAGATTTAGATAATGATTTTATTTTATTTTCAGATGGACGAGCTGCAGACGGACTAGCTTGACGAGATGCTGGACGATGTAGATGAGACGATGCATACGACGCTGGACAAGGAGCTGCTGTTTGCTGTAGTGCACGCGATGCTACTGGCGGTGAGTAATTTGTTGATTTAGTAGCATTTTTTAACATTATTATATTTTTTCAGGTACAGGAGCAGCTTTATGGCGTTTAGGACCAGATTACGAGCCCAGTGATGCAGCACAAGAAGCAGGAGCAGCTCCAGTTGGATCCGCAAGCGGCTGGGGTTCGATTTTAGATATGTATTTAGTTATTTTAACTTGTTTCTTTGTTGATTTTTTGTTATTTTCAGGTGCAGTCTTGGGAAGAGGGCCAGAAGGACCAGCTGGTGTTGCTGCAGGTGACTGAAGAGAATTTGCAGGTAAGCTCACGTGATTATTGAGAGATTTTTCTGACGATTTGTGTTTTTTTCCAGGTGCAGGCGCTAGTGAAAGACGAGATGGACCAGATGATTGGCCAGAAGCTGGACGAGACGATGCTGCTGCTGGCTGACATGGATTAACAGGTGAGTTTTTATTATTTTTCGGAGATTTAGATAATGATTTTATTTTATTTTCAGATGGACGAGCTGCAGACGGACTAGCTTGACGAGATGCTGGACGATGTAGATGAGACGATGTATACGGCGCTGGACAAGGAGCTGCTGTTTGCTGTAGTGCACGCGATGCTACTGGCGGTGAGTAATTTGTTGATTTAGTAGCATTTTTTAACATTATTATATTTTTTCAGGTACAGGAGCAGCTTTATGGCGTTTAGGACCAGATTACGAGCCACGTGGTGCAGCAGAAGATGCAGGAGGAGCTCCAGTTGGAACTGCTAGCGGCTGCGGCTGGATTTTAGATATGTATTTAGTTAAATTAGCTTGATTCTCTGTTGATTTTTTGTTTTTTTCAGGTGCAGCCTTAGGTAGAGGGCCAGAGGGACCAGCTGGTGTTGCTGCAGATGACTGAAGTGAATTTGCAGGTAAGTTTACGTGATTATTGAGAGATTTTTCTGACGATATGTGTTTTTTTCCAGGTGCAGGCGCTAGTGAAAGACGAGATGGACCAGATGATTGGCCAGATGCTGGACGAGGATTCGCAGACGATGCTGCTGCTGGCTGACATGGATTAACAGGTGAGTTTTTATTTTTCGGAGATTTAGATAATGATTTTATTTTATTTTCAGATGGACGAGCTACAGACGGACTAGCTTGACGAGATGCTGGACGATGTAGATGAGACGATGCATACGACGCTGGACAAGGAGCTGCTGTTTGCTGTAGTGCACGCGATGCTACTGGCGGCATTTGCATGGCAGGTGAGTAATTTGTTGATTTAGTAGCATTTTTTAACATTATTATATTTTTTTCAGGTACAGGAGCAGCTTTATGGCGTTTAGGACCAGATGACGAGCCACGTGGTGCAGCAGAAGATGCAGGAGGAGCTCCAGTTGGAACTGCTAGCGGCTGCGGCTGGATTTTAGATATGTATTTAGTTAAATTAGCTTGATTCTCTGTTGATTTTTTGTTTTTTTCAGGTGCAGCCTTAGGTAGTGGGCCAGAGGGACCAGCTGGTGTTGCTGCAGATGACTGAAGAGAATTTGCAGGTAAGTTTACGTGATTATTGAGAGATTTTTCTGACGATTTGTGTTTTTTTTCAGGTGCAGGCGCTAGTGAAGGACGAGATGGACCAGATGATTGGCCAGATGCTGGACGAGGATTCGTAGACGATGCTGCTGCTGTCTGACTTAGATTTTCAGGTGAATTTTTGTGTTTTATTGCTGATTTAGATAATAATTTTAATATACTTTCAGATACATGATGTTGCAGACGGACTAGCTTGACAAGATGCTGGACGAAGTAGATGAGACGATGCATACGACGCTGGACAAGGAGCTGCTGTTTGCTGTAGTGTATTTTCAGGTGAGTATTTGTGCTTTTTAGTTGGTTTTATTTTCAGATTTGTTTTATTTTCAGGTATTGGTGAATCAGGCGAGCGGAAATCTGGACAGGACGATTGACGAGATGGTGCAAACGGTTGCTGGTGGACTTCAGGTAAGTTTTTGTTAGTATTAGATAGTGTGATCATTGTCTCATGGCCATTTTTCCTCTCTTTTTCATGAACTTTTTGCCGCTTTTGCCGCTCTGGGCGCTGATCGACGTTGAATTTTGCCAGCTCGGCCTTATAATAAGCACAGCCCCTATAGGTGGCTCTATGGCTATCTCCGCAGTTGCCACACTTTGGAGATTGGCCATCAGGAGAAGGGCATTTGGTGGTTTTGTGCTGACCAGCACAGGTGGAGCAGAGAGGGGGATTTATTACAGCACGATAGCCACGATTGCAACTATCCTGGTGTGTGAAAGTTTGAACTTTATTATCATTGAGTTTATTAATTATTAGCTGGTATGATTTTGCATCAGAGCAATCAATTTTCACATCACCATTGTATAAGGTTTTTGTGCTAAAATTAGCATCGCTTAAAGCATTGGCCAGACCATTGAGAATGTCAAAAATATTATTAACGTTGCCCACATAAATTGCAGGAGGTTTCTTGACATTACTCCTATGATCTGATTTATGCTGTTGTAGTTGTTGTTGATTTAATTGTTTAGTTAGAGACTGTTGCTGCTGCTGTTATTGTTGCTGCTGCTGTAGTTGTTGTTGTTGTTTTAATAAATATTTTTGATAATCCTGCAGGTCCTTTTGCTTCTGACGCTGCATTTGATCATTGTGTTGTTTAGCTCTTTTCTCTAATAGCTGTCCAAGAGTTGCTTGGCTCTCAAGCAATAACTCTTTTATGGAGAGAGTTTTTGCTTGTTTGGAATTTGTATTTGACTGACTAGCCTGATTTCTCTCATTTGTTAAATCAGATGTATAGTCAGTCGAATTAGTAGGATTTTGTTGTTGTCGTTGCGTTGGTGACAGCTTTTTTTGTAAGGATCGCGTTGTTTAGCAGTTGGGAGAAGTCCAATTCGTGATTAATCGAATTAGTTAGTTGTTGTTGTTGGGGAGCTGTTGTTTGTTGTTGTTGTTTAGGCAGTCCAGGGGCTGTATTGAGCTAATCACAAATAACACTAGAGCTCATGTGTGTGACTCCCTTAGACGTAGATGGGATGTCATCAGCATTGAGCTTTTGTTGTTGTGAGGTAGTATGCTGTTTGTTTAACTTGCCAGTCGGCAGCCTGGGTTCAAGAGCTACAGGATTGGCAAATTTCTTGCAACAATGGTCATCAGAGCTTGACACTGGGTCAATTTTCCTTTTGAGTCGAGTTGGTGTATCGATAGGGGCCAAAACATCCATTGGCTCGGGTGTTTTGGCATCATTCCGCGTAGTTTTAGCTGGCTTAACCGGGTAAATTAGTTGTCTTCGACAAGTTTTATTTCAACGTGGGGTAGTTGTGGTCATACAAGGTTTAAGATAAGGCGTTTGATCCGCCTGGCCTCAGTCTTTCGATTGAGGCCGCTTTATTTTCTATCCTTTCATCTACAAGAGACATACAACAGAAATTTAAAAAAAAAGGCCGTTACAACAGCAGGGGAGGGACAATATAAAATAACTTATAAACTAACTTAATTACTAACAATGAATGTATAATAATAAAATAGACAATGACATTTAGAATTTAGTGTTTTTTTAGAGATAATTATGGCGTAAGTAGTTTTAAGTATTTAGCATAAGTAAGTATTAGTTATTAGCAATAAGATTTTTAGATTTAATTTTCCGGTGCAAAGGGTCTTAATAGGGGGAATTAGGCAAGTGCAGAGGGCACTAATAGAGGTAAGTAGAGAAGTGCATAGGGCACTAGAGCGAGAAATGTAGGGAAACTGGTATTTTTGTGGTATTTTTTAGGGCAACACTGGAGTGAGTGCTCATTATTGCGTGTGCGCTCACTGTTGCTGCTCAATACTTATACGATAAGAGATCGATACAGCAACAGGAGGCGGCGCATGTGGCTGAAAAGAGAAGGCGATATATTTCCAAAATGTAAACAAACAATTAGAAAAATGTGACATAAGTATAAAAGTTGACAATAAGATTAACAAATATTAGAAATTATAAGTTAATTATTATTATTTTACAGGAACATGGCTGCTGAATTATCACTCATCACTGGAGACCTCCGGCGACGACAGAGTAAAGCTGTTAGGACGGGAACAGCTGCTTGCAGGTAAGTATTTTTTAGGTTGATGTTTTTGCTTATTTTTATTTTCAGGTCGAGGTAAGTAGACTCCATGGGATGCAGGTGGCCGCGTTGAGTTTTTAGGTGAGTATTGTTGGCTTTTAGTTTTTCCAATATTTGTAGTTAAGTTTGACTTTGTTTTTTCTCCGTTTTCAGGTGCGTCTGGTATAGAAGAATGTGTTGCGGCTGGCGGCATTTGCATGGCAGGTGAGTAATTGGTTGGTTTAGTACCATTTTTTGACATTTTTATGTTTCTTCCAGGTACAGGTGCAGCTTTATGACGTTTAGGACCAGATGACGGGCCAAGTGATGCAGCACAAGAAGCAGGAGCAGCTCCAGTTGGATCCGCAAGCGGCTGGGGTTCGATTTTAGATATGTATTTAGTTATTTTGACTTGTTTCTTTGTTGATTTTTTGTTATTTTCAGGTGCAGTCTTGGGAAGAGGGCCAGAAGGACCAGCTGGTGTTGCTGCAGGTGACTGAAGAGAATTTGCAGGTAAGCTCACGTGATTATAAGTTTACGTGATTATTGAGAGATTTTTCTGACGATTTGTGTTTTTTTCCAGGTGCAGGCGCTAGTGAAAGACGAGATGGACCAGATGATTGGCCAGAAGCTGGACGAGGATTCGCAGACGATGCTGCTGCTGGCTGACATGGATTAACAGGTGAGTTTTTATTATTTTTCGGAGATTTAGATAATGATTTTATTTTATTTTCAGATGGACGAGCTGCAGACGGACTAGCTTGACGAGATGCTGGACGATGTAGATGAGACGATGTATACGGCGCTGGACAAGGAGCTGCTGTTTGCTGTAGTGCACGCGATGCTACTGGCGGTGAGTAATTTGTTGATTTAGTAGCATTTTTTAACATTATTATATTTTTTCAGGTACAGGAGAAGCTTTATGGCGTTTAGGACCAGATTACGAGCCACGTGGTGCAGCAGAAGATGCAGGAGGAGCTCCAGTTGGAACTGCTAGCGGCTGCGGCTGGATTTTAGATATGTATTTAGTTAAATTAGCTTGATTCTCTGTTGATTTTTTGTTTTTTTCAGGTGCAGCCTTAGGTAGAGGGCCAGAGGGACCAGCTGGTGTTGCTGCAGATGACTGAAGTGAATTTGCAGGTAAGTTTACGTGATTATTGAGAGATTTTTCTGACGATATGTGTTTTTTTCCAGGTGCAGGCGCTAGTGAAAGACGAGATGGACCAGATGATTGGCCAGATGCTGGACGAGGATTCGCAGACGATGCTGCTGCTGGCTGACATGGATTAACAGGTGAGTTTTTATTTTTCGGAGATTTAGATAATGATTTTATTTTATTTTCAGATGGACGAGCTACAGACGGACTAGCTTGACGAGATGCTGGACGATGTAGATGAGACGATGCATACGACGCTGGACAAGGAGCTGCTGTTTGCTGTAGTGCACGCGATGCTACTGGCGGCATTTGCATGGCAGGTGAGTAATTTGTTGATTTAGTAGCATTTTTTAACATTATTATATTTTTTTCAGGTACAGGAGCAGCTTTATGGCGTTTAGGACCAGATGACGAGCCACGTGGTGCAGCAGAAGATGCAGGAGGAGCTCCAGTTGGAACTGCTAGCGGCTGCGGCTGGATTTTAGATATGTATTTAGTTAAATTAGCTTGATTCTCTGTTGATTTTTTGTTTTTTTCAGGTGCAGCCTTAGGTAGAGGGCCAGAGGGACCAGCTGGTGTTGCTGCAGATGACTGAAGAGAATTTGCAGGTAAGTTTACGTGATTATTGAGAGATTTTTCTGACGATTTGTGTTTTTTTTCAGGTGCAGGCGCTAGTGAAGGACGAGATGGACCAGATGATTGGCCAGATGCTGGACGAGGATTCGTAGACGATGCTGCTGCTGTCTGACTTAGATTTTCAGGTGAGTTTTTGTGTTTTATTGCTGATTTAGATAATAATTTTAATATACTTTCAGATACAGGAGCTGCAGACGGACTAGCTTGACGAGATTCTGGACGACGCAGATGAGACGATGCATACGTCGCTGGACAAGGAGCTGCTGTTTGCTGTTGTGTATTTTCAGGCGAGTATTAGTGCTATTTAGTTGGTTTTATTTTCAGATTTGTTTTATTTTCAGGTATTGGTGCATCAGGCGAGCGGAAATCTGGACAGGACGATTGACGAGATGGTGCAAACGGTTGCTGGTGGACTTCAGGTAAGTTTTTGTTAGTATTAGATAGTGTGATCATTGTCTCATGGCCATTTTTCCTCTCTTTTTCATGAACTTTTTGCCGCTTTTGCCGCTCTGGGCGCTGATCGACGTTGAATTTTGCCAGCTCGGCCTTATAATAAGCACAGCCCCTATAGGTGGCTCTATGGCTATTTCCGCAGTTGCCACACTTTGGAGATTGGCCATCAGGAGAAGGGCATTTGGTGGTTTTGTGCTGACCAGCACAGGTGGAGCAGAGAGGGGGATTTATTACAGCACGATAGCCACGATTGCAACTATCCTGGTGTGTGAAAGTTTGAACTTTATTATCATTGAGTTTATTAATTATTAGCTGGTATGATTTTGCATCAGAGCAATCAATTTTCACATCACCATTGTATAAGGTTTTTGTGCTAAAATTAGCATCGCTTAAAGCATTGGCCAGACCATTGAGAATGTCAAAAATATTATTAACGTTGCCCACATAAATTGCAGGAGGTTTCTTGACATTACTCCTATGATCTGATTTATGCTGTTGTAGTTGTTGTTGATTTAATTGTTTAGTTAGAGACTGTTGCTGCTGCTGTTATTGTTGCTGCTGCTGTAGTTGTTGTTGTTGTTTTAATAAATATTTTTGATAATCCTGCAGGTCCTTTTGCTTCTGACGCTGCATTTGATCATTGTGTTGTTTAGCTCTTTTCTCTAATAGCTGTCCAAGAGTTGCTTGGCTCTCAAGCAATAACTCTTTTATGGAGAGAGTTTTTGCTTGTTTGGAATTTGTATTTGACTGACTAGCCTGATTTCTCTCATTTGTTAAATCAGATGTATAGTCAGTCGAATTAGTAGGATTTTGTTGTTGTCGTTGCGTTGGTGACAGCTTTTTTTGTAAGGATCGCGTTGTTTAGCAGTTGGGAGAAGTCCAATTCGTGATTAATCGAATTAGTTAGTTGTTGTTGTTGGGGAGCTGTTGTTTGTTGTTGTTGTTTAGGCAGTCCAGGGGCTGTATTGAGCTAATCACAAATAACACTAGAGCTCATGTGTGTGACTCCCTTAGACGTAGATGGGATGTCATCAGCATTGAGCTTTTGTTGTTGTGAGGTAGTATGCTGTTTGTTTAACTTGCCAGTCGGCAGCCTGGGTTCAAGAGCTACAGGATTGGCAAATTTCTTGCAACAATGGTCATCAGAGCTTGACACTGGGTCAATTTTCCTTTTGAGTCGAGTTGGTGTATCGATAGGGGCCAAAACATCCATTGGCTCGGGTGTTTTGGCATCATTCCGCGTAGTTTTAGCTGGCTTAACCGGGTAAATTAGTTGTCTTCGACAAGTTTTATTTCAACGTGGGGTAGTTGTGGTCATACAAGGTTTAAGATAAGGCGTTTGATCCGCCTGGCCTCAGTCTTTCGATTGAGGCCGCTTTATTTTCTATCCTTTCATCTACAAGAGACATACAACAGAAATTTAAAAAAAAAGGCCGTTACAACAGCAGGGGAGGGACAATATAAAATAACTTATAAACTAACTTAATTACTAACAATGAATGTATAATAATAAAATAGACAATGACATTTAGAATTTAGTGTTTTTTTAGAGATAATTATGGCGTAAGTAGTTTTAAGTATTTAGCATAAGTAAGTATTAGTTATTAGCAATAAGATTTTTAGATTTAATTTTCCGGTGCAAAGGGTCTTAATAGGGGGAATTAGGCAAGTGCAGAGGGCACTAATAGAGGTAAGTAGAGAAGTGCATAGGGCACTAGAGCGAGAAATGTAGGGAAACTGGTATTTTTGTGGTATTTTTTAGGGCAACACTGGAGTGAGTGCTCATTATTGCGTGTGCGCTCACTGTTGCTGCTCAATACTTATACGATAAGAGATCGATACAGCAACAGGAGGCGGCGCATGTGGCTGAAAAGAGAAGGCGATATATTTCCAAAATGTAAACAAACAATTAGAAAAATGTGACATAAGTATAAAAGTTGACAATAAGATTAACAAATATTAGAAATTATAAGTTAATTATTATTATTTTACAGGAACATGGCTGCTGAATTATCACTCATCACTGGAGACCTCCGGCGACGACAGAGTAAAGCTGTTAGGACGGGAACAGCTGCTTGCAGGTAAGTATTTTTTAGGTTGATGTTTATGCTTGTTTTTAATTTCAGGACGAGGTAAGTAGACTCCATGGGGTGCAGGTGGCCGCGTTGAGTTTTTAGGTGAGTATTGTTGGCTTTTAGTTTTTACAATATTTGTAGTTAAGTTTGACTTTGTTTTTTCTCCGTTTTCAGGTGCTTCTGGCATAGAAGAATGTGTTGCGGCTGGCGGCATTTGCATGGCAGGTGAGTAATTGGTTGGTTTAGTACCATTTTTTAACATTTTTATGTTTCTTCCAGGTACAGGTGCAGCTTTATGACGTTTAGGACCAGATGACGGGCCAAGTGATGCAGCACAAGAAGCAGGAGCAGCTCCAGTTGGATCCGCAAGCGGCTGGGGTTCGATTTTAGATATGTATTTAGTTATTTTGACTTGTTTCTTTGTTGATTTTTTGTTATTTTCAGGTGCAGTCTTGGGAAGAGGGCCAGAAGGACCAGCTGGTGTTGCTGCAGGTGACTGAAGAGAATTTGCAGGTAAGCTCACGTGATTATAAGTTTACGTGATTATTGAGAGATTTTTCTGACGATTTGTGTTTTTTTCCAGGTGCAGGCGCTAGTGAAAGACGAGATGGACCAGATGATTGGCCAGAAGCTGGACGAGGATTCGCAGACGATGCTGCTGCTGGCTGACATGGATTAACAGGTGAGTTTTTATTATTTTTCGGAGATTTAGATAATGATTTTATTTTATTTTCAGATGGACGAGCTGCAGACGGACTAGCTTGACGAGATGCTGGACGATGTAGATGAGACGATGTATACGGCGCTGGACAAGGAGCTGCTGTTTGCTGTAGTGCACGCGATGCTACTGGCGGTGAGTAATTTGTTGATTTAGTAGCATTTTTTAACATTATTATATTTTTTCAGGTACAGGAGAAGCTTTATGGCGTTTAGGACCAGATTACGAGCCACGTGGTGCAGCAGAAGATGCAGGAGGAGCTCCAGTTGGAACTGCTAGCGGCTGCGGCTGGATTTTAGATATGTATTTAGTTAAATTAGCTTGATTCTCTGTTGATTTTTTGTTTTTTTCAGGTGCAGCCTTAGGTAGAGGGCCAGAGGGACCAGCTGGTGTTGCTGCAGATGACTGAAGTGAATTTGCAGGTAAGTTTACGTGATTATTGAGAGATTTTTCTGACGATATGTGTTTTTTTCCAGGTGCAGGCGCTAGTGAAAGACGAGATGGACCAGATGATTGGCCAGATGCTGGACGAGGATTCGCAGACGATGCTGCTGCTGGCTGACATGGATTAACAGGTGAGTTTTTATTTTTCGGAGATTTAGATAATGATTTTATTTTATTTTCAGATGGACGAGCTACAGACGGACTAGCTTGACGAGATGCTGGACGATGTAGATGAGACGATGCATACGACGCTGGACAAGGAGCTGCTGTTTGCTGTAGTGCACGCGATGCTACTGGCGGCATTTGCATGGCAGGTGAGTAATTTGTTGATTTAGTAGCATTTTTTAACATTATTATATTTTTTTCAGGTACAGGAGCAGCTTTATGGCGTTTAGGACCAGATGACGAGCCACGTGGTGCAGCAGAAGATGCAGGAGGAGCTCCAGTTGGAACTGCTAGCGGCTGCGGCTGGATTTTAGATATGTATTTAGTTAAATTAGCTTGATTCTCTGTTGATTTTTTGTTTTTTTCAGGTGCAGCCTTAGGTAGTGGGCCAGAGGGACCAGCTGGTGTTGCTGCAGATGACTGAAGAGAATTTGCAGGTAAGTTTACGTGATTATTGAGAGATTTTTCTGACGATTTGTGTTTTTTTTCAGGTGCAGGCGCTAGTGAAGGACGAGATGGACCAGATGATTGGCCAGATGCTGGACGAGGATTCGTAGACGATGCTGCTGCTGTCTGACTTAGATTTTCAGGTGAATTTTTGTGTTTTATTGCTGATTTAGATAATAATTTTAATATACTTTCAGATACATGAGCTGCAGACGGACTAGCTTGACAAGATGCTGGACGAAGTAGATGAGACGATGCATACGACGCTGGACAAGGAGCTGCTGTTTGCTGTAGTGTATTTTCAGGTGAGTATTTGTGCTTTTTAGTTGGTTTTATTTTCAGATTTGTTTTATTTTCAGGTATTGGTGAATCAGGCGAGCGGAAATCTGGACAGGACGATTGACGAGATGGTGCAAACGGTTGCTGGTGGACTTCAGGTAAGTTTTTGTTAGTATTAGATAGTGTGATCATTGTCTCATGGCCATTTTTCCTCTCTTTTTCATGAACTTTTTGCCGCTTTTGCCGCTCTGGGCGCTGATCGACGTTGAATTTTGCCAGCTCGGCCTTATAATAAGCACAGCCCCTATAGGTGGCCCTGTGGCCATTTCCGCAGTTGCCACACTTTGGAGATTGGCCATCAGGAGAAGGGCATTTGGTGGTTTTGTGCTGACCAGCACAGATGGCGCAGAGAGGGGGAAGGCAACAGTACCTCACCGTATGACCAAAGAGAAGGCAGTTTTTGCATTGAGGAATACCTTTTTGGCCCCTTTGCCTCTCCACGCGGATCTCTTGGCATCCCAGGACTTTAATTTTAAGAATTTCGTTATGTTTATTGTCCTCCTGTCTGTTTATTTCTATTAAGAATACATTCATTGGCTTTTTAGTTCTGTAATTTGTTCATTTTTCTGTTTGGCTGCCGAAGCAATTGCCTATAGCCAAGCAACTGAGTTGCTGACCACTTTATTGTGTATATCTCATCTGAGATCTTTACAATTTTTCCCTACTTACAATCTATATGGGCGACATAATACCCTTTAAAAATTGATAACATATAATTTCTTAAAACTAGACATAGATAAAAATTTCAGCTTAGGTGGTATAAGAGGTAAGTATATTAGAGGGTTTAGTGTATTAGACAAATTTGAGGTAAGTATTAGGTTTCTTTTAGGTTTGATTTAGGTTTTTTTTTTGTTTTTGCTTTTTATGCTTTAGGTTAGAGTTTGGATTAGTGGTAAGTATTATTTATAGTGTTTCTTTATAAAATCTTTTTATGATTTAGGTTCATGATTTTTAGGTGTGTTTTAAGATTTTTAGGTAAGTGTTTTGGTAAGTATAAATGGTTTGTATTATTTAGTATATTTTATGATTTAAATTGTTTTATGTATATTTTAATATTATTTTTGTGGTTAGTATTATTTTTTATTGTTTGATTTAGGTAATTTATTTGATTTTATAGCATGTTTATGATATTTATGTGGGTGTGTTGGTAAGTATTATAAATTTTTGATTTAGTTTTAGTAATATGTATTATGTTTAAATTGATTTAGTTAATTTATTTGATTTTATAGCATGTTTGTGATTTTTACGTGGGTGTGTTGGTAAGTATTATGTGTTTTTGATTTAATTTTAGTAATATGTATTATGTTTAGATTAATTTAGGTAATTTATTTGATTTTATAGCGTGTTTAAGATATTTAGGTGGGTGTGTTGATAAGTATTATATGTTTTGATTTAGTTTTAGTGATTATGTATTATGTTTAGATTGATTTAGTGTTTAGTCTGTTTTATGGTTTGTTTATAGATTATTTTATGTGTTAGTTTTATTATTTTTATATATATTTTATTGTTGCTTTTTTATGTTTTGCCCATTTTTAGTGTTTAGTTCAATTTGAAGTATTTTTTTAGTGTGTTTTCCCTGATTTTTGCTAATTTCAGAGTGCTTTCAGTTTCTCTTATTATTTTTTCGTTGCATATTCAATGGTAGCTTGACCAGTGTGCAGTGTGTATTAAAAATTTCAAAGTTTGCATGTTTAGCATAGTATGTAGGTAGATTTGTTGGCAATTAGTTTTAGAATAATATTGGGCATTGTTTTAGTTACCCTTCAGTACCGGTCGCCGCAAATTCCTCTGAAAATCCGAGGCGATTTCTCAGATGTCGCCTCGGACATTCAGGGACATGCCATACAAATTTGCGGCGACATTTAGCATTGTGTGTCCTAGCGTCTCGGACATTCTATCGAATTTTCGGCGACATGTCGACGGAAATTCCGCTGAAGACGAAGAATGTTCAACGGAACTTGCGGCGACATTTCGCCGGAATGTCCCAGCAAAATAGTGGTGGTTTTTTCAATAGAATTAGCGGCGACATGTCGACGCAATGTCCCAGCGAAATTATAGCTCGGATTTACAATCGAATTTGCGGCGACATTGTCGATGGAATATCCCCACATTTTCCCAAAAATAAATAAAAACTTGATTTGATGTGTTTTTTTAACATGCATTAGTTTTTATTTAATAGCATATTTATTTTAATTTCTTTATTTCTATTCTTTAACATATTAAATTAAATTTAAATACATATTTATATTTACATTTTCTTACGTTTTGATAGTTTTGCTTAATTTACTTGTCGAATTTTGGATGGATTCTGAAAAGGACAAAATTGATTAGGGAATAAAAACTTCATAATATTTTAATAACACTTACCTTCATTACTGCAGTACTTTAGTACTGTGCCACTACGAAATTCAATCGCGAATGAACAAAGAAACGAAAGTTACAAAGCGACGCGCGCAGAAGTTGGAAAAAACAATAACAACAATGCACTGACGAACGAAGTGAAGTGGCGTAGACAAAAATCATCATGCTTTACTTCTTCCAATTTTTTTTTTTTTCAAATGAGAAATATATATATGTATGTACAATGACGACATTAGCTCGTTCGGGTGCCTTCGGCTAACCTCAGAATTTGCTGCGATTTTGTCCCCGGCGACATTTGGTACTGAAGGGTATAGTTATGGCTGCCACTATGTGATGTCCGTCAAGTTACCGACACTGTTAAACTCGAGTTAGCGACGGTCCTCTGTTAACCCTCTGTTAATTTTTTTGTATTTTTATTTTTTAATTTTTCAGCTATTTATTAACTTTTTTGAAACAAATAAAGCCTTAAATTATAAAAAATAGATGAAATTTTCGTTTTAATTCAGTTTTGGGGGTTTTTGAGCATTCCATGTATTGACAATTTCTCCTCGAAAAAGTCCTTTTTTCGCTTTCGTGTATATCCTTTCCAAAAACATGGCTCAATGAAGATTAAATGCCAGATTATCCCTTAGTTATTCATCTATATCCCCACCAAGTTTCATTATGTGGTTTCATACAGTTTTCGAGAAAATTGCATTTTTATGAACCAACCATGATTTTCCCCATACAAAATGTGCCAAAAAATAGATAGATTTCAACGGGCAAAAACTAGCTTCAAACAACACGGCTCAATGAAGATTGAATGCCAGAATCCTTGAAGGACTTTCTAGAGTGGGTTGGGAAAGCCTCAATACCCAATAGCGTAACGTTTTCGAGAAAAATGCATAAATGTTAGGGTACCTCGGTAAAAAAAAATTTTTCTTTAGCAAAAGCAATTCGCCGATCATCTCTTCTTCTTTTTCCTTAATTCGCTCAAACTAATTGTGTGAAAAATGGGCTGACTTTGTTGGGCAAAAACTAGCTTCAAACAACATGGCTCAATGAAGATTGAATGCCAGAATCATGGGAGTTCTTTATTCAATATGTTTGTCATAGTCCCAATACCCAAGAGCGTAAGGTTTTCGAGAAAATTGTCAAAATGTGAGGGTACCTTTTGCCCGCAAATTTTGTTCAAAGCCAATTCGCTCAGCCATATGAACCAATTCGCCCCTCAGTATATGGTACCAAAATGTATGAAAAAATGGGCTGACTTTGTTGGGCAAAAACTAGCTTCAAACAACATGGCTCAATGAAGATTGAATGCCAGAATCATGGGAGTTCTTTATTCGATATGTTTGTCATAGTCCCAATACCCAAGAGCGTAAGGTTTTCGAGAAAATTGTCAAAATGTGGGGGTACCTTTTGCGGAATAATATGTTTCCAACATTTCGCCGCTCAAGCATCGCTGTAATAGGGGGATTAGTCAAATACAGGTTCGCTTAAATAGGGGGTTTGGTATAGTGGTACGACTGCACCAATAAATTGTGATTTTGGTTAATAAGAATTTTTGAGAAATAAGATTCAAGATATAATATATACTTATGTAGACTTTTCTTGAAAATTTGAATAAAGTTAATGAAATAGATAATTGTTAAATCTGGTTTTATGTATACATATGTATATATGTATGTATGTACATATAGTCTTGCAATTGCAAACAAATTTGTTGCAAACAAATATGGCTTGCACCAATGTATGACCATTTCTATCACCATTGTTTTTACGTTGTTTATTTCTTTTATTATTTAGACACATTCGTTTACACTATTATAAAAAAAAGGCTTTCTCTAATACGAGAAAAAAATTAGAAGCAAAAAAAAAGAAATTCTTATACCAAAAAAAATTTATCCTTCGCTAGGGTTCGAGCCTCGACATATTTTATATAAAAAATCATATACATGTATACATGTTAACAACAAAATTTTTTGCTTTCTTTAAAATTTATTTGTAAATGCATACATATATATATAAATTGACCTGTCTCTAATTGACTTCCTTCCTATATTTTTAAAAAAGGTAAAAAAAAAAAAAACAAACAAAAAAAAATTATGTCTCGCGCTAGGATTTGAACCCCTATAGATTTCATATAAACGTCCATATATTGTTTTGCCCTAATAAAATTTCCAAAAACAAAACCAAATGACCGACACGGGTCCGAACCTCCACTCACACATTTACTTTACTGGCAAGCCCATAGCTATCACCACCAAACCATCTCTATCTATTATGTTGTCCTTTTTCCGACAAATTTTGTTCAATGTCAATTCGCTCAGCCATCTTTTCAATTTGCCACTCATCACATGTCATTTCGCCCACCCCACAAAATGAGCGAAAACTATTTGGCGCCATACAAAATTCAAATAAAATCAAAAGCAAGAGATTATGGGACTGGTTCACTAAGAAGATCATGGCAAAATATTTTGACAACATTCAAGATTATTTTCAATTAAATATTCCAATTCGACTCAAAAAGTTCGGCGACCAATCAAAATATCGATATCCAAAGTATCGATAATAAATAGCTTGCGATAAATTGCAAGCATAGAGTGTGCCAGCTCTAAGCACATTTCTAAGTAGATCACCGGCAATGAACTTCGTTTTCAACAATTGTGTAAGTATTTTTGGTTTTTTTTATTGTTTTTTTTATCAAAATTTGACTAATTTTTGTGATTATTTATTTTCAGAACGTCACCTTGAATGCACCTGGTGGCCAGGGCCAAAACCGGCAAAAAAAACCGGTGAAATTGCCCTGGCGCGGTGTCGCCAAGGGCAAAGGGAAGCCGAAGGCCTGGAAGCCGAGGGCCTTTAAGCCGAACGCGAAGCGCGTCCCTGTGACAAAGGAGGCCGCCCTGGCTGAGGCAGCACCACCACCACCGCCACCAACACCACCAACACCACCAACGCCACCACCCTCATCGCCATCCCCCCAATCTCCAATGGAGGAGTTGAGGGGAAAATTCACCAACAATAAAATATAATTTAGCTATATATAAATATAAATACATACAAATACAAATACATACATATGTATGAGTGTACAAATTTTATTTGGGCAAATGGGAACGGGTAGAAGCTGGCGTGAGCCAGAATTCCGGAATTAGGCTCTGAAGCCTATGTATGTATGCTGTAGGCATATACATTATGTATGTGATACATGTATGCATACATACATGTATGTGCATACATACTTGTTACGTACATACATACATGTACATATGTACATACATACTTGTAATGTATATGTATGTACATACATACTTGTTACGTACATACATACATGTACATATGTACATACATACTTGTAATGTATATGTATGTACATACATATATGTGTATACATACATATTTGTATGAAGAAAATACCATACATATATGTATGTACATAAATGTACTTACTTATGTATGTATGCGCTTAAGAAATATAAATTTTATATAAAAAAGGTTGTATGTACGTACATATATATTTACATATGAAAAATAAATTTTATAAAAAAAAAAAAAAAAGAATACAGCAAGAACTAGCATCATGAAGGGGGTGTATAATATGTCTGTATGTATGTTCATAAATTATAATAAATTGAAAGAAAAAAAATACCCATAAAAAAGCAGCCGCCCCCCTCTGTCCCACACATCCTTGGCGCGCATTTGAGCCCACACCTCTGCAGAGAGGTGTAAAAAATAATGTTTCTTTATTTATTCAAGATTATTATGAAACACCAATTTTGGACATTTCATACATGTATATGTAAATATTTATATGATGATCACTGAAACGATTGCTGCCGGAAAAGCGCCACCACTATATATGATCATTGCGATAAATATCGTATAAATTGGCAAAGTGGGACCCTCTGGCAACTCTGTGACACTGCAATGTTGCCCAACGCCAAAATTTTTCCAGTAAACTTTTGCGAGCACGCTACAAAGTGCAAACAAGTGAAAAAACCAAAAAAAAAATTTTAAAAAACTAAAAAACTAAGAGTGCAAATTTAAAAAGAGCCTAAGTGAACTAAATTAGTGAAGATGAAAGGAAAATTCAACCGTATATCTAAAAAGTAAGTCCTAGTTTATATATGTACGTTTTATGCATGTATGTACGTACATACATATGTACATATGTACATTTGTGGGCATTTTTTGTACATACATACATATGTACAAAAATTTCTCACTATGTACAGTCACACATATGTACATATATATATACATATATGCGTATACATACATATTGTGTGTACACGTAATTGAAATATATTTAAGCGCCAATATATGTACATATATACATACATATATATATATATATGAATGCAATATATACAAATATGTATGTATGTACATACTACCTTATACATACATGTATGATCGTGCATATTCATATGGGATATTTTTTGTACATACAGTAGCGGACAAAGAAATCCGGACAGGCAAAAAAAATGTTAGTTTCGTAAATTTTTAAAAATTGTGTTTATTGCTTCAAAAAAATTTTATTAAACTTATTAAATAAATGTATTTGCTAACCAAAACAAATATTTTTTAGATTCCACTGATGTTTTTTTTTTATAGGAAAAGTCTTAAGTTAAAATTATTGATAATATTTCAAAAACAAAGGAGTACAAACAAATTTTTTTATTTTTATTTTTAAGTGAGTTACAAATTTTTTGAAAATATTATTTTTTTAAATGAATCTTTTTAATTGAAAACCTTTGTTTTTTATTACCGTCTTTATTCGTTTCGGAAGTGAATCCACTAGATTTTGAATTGTTTCTAGGGTTACATCGCTGTAGCAAACATTTTCCAAAACTTAAATGAAATTAAAATATGCCAAAGATTCTCACTAGGATTTAAATCAGGTCTATTGCCTATTGCCTTAAAATATTTTGTAATCTAAAAAGAAGAAAAAATATTCAAAATTTAAAAGTTTTGGTATCACATTTATGTACCCATATTTATATGTAATCAAATTTTGATTGTTATTAAGTTAAAATTAATTGTTATTTCATTACTACTGATTTCCTCCTCCTATACCCTAACAGCTGTATATATAAAATTTTGGTTTTGAGTTTGCACATAAATTTTATGTCCTAGCGCAAAAAGGATGACATGGCCAATTTTGATTTTGACCAGAATGTGTGTTGAATAGACTGTAACTTTGGTGCAATATTTTATTGAATTTTGCTAAAGACATTTAGTAATATTAATTATTAGTATCATTCAAAACCCTTTTTTTTTAATTTTTATTTTAAATTCATATATTTTTTTTTTTTAGAAATTTCTGTATTATTAAATAAATTTTACAATTGCAACAAGTTTTATTACAATTGTAAAATTAAATTATTAATGAATTACTTAAATTGTGGTCGTAAAAATAAAAAATTATTTATGGGACGTCATAGATCAATGAATTGATAAACCTTTACTAACCTTTTTTTAAATAGCACATAATGCATTAGTTGATTAACATCCTCATATTAATATTTCAGCCTGAAAAATTTTAATTCATTATAAGGATTATTGTTTTTTTTTTTCCTATCTATTTACATGTCGAGGAAAATATTTTGGCTCTTACTTTTTTACTCCCACCTGAATAATTGATTTATTTTTTCCATTTTTAGTAATATAAACAGCTTATTTAGGATATGTATTACCATGAAGACAAATTTCTTTTTGAGGAGCAATAGTTATTACTAATCTTTTGTCAGCTATTCGATATCTTCGATTAGATTTCGTTTAACTCGATTTTTTACTTCTTATTTTAATTTATTTCAGCCATAGTAATAATTTACTTAACATTTCTTTGTCAAAGGGGATCAAATAATCATACAAATAGAACTAGTAATTATGCCAGGATATTTATATGGAGTTACGTTGAATACTTAAATCTGTTATCAAAAGCCATTTGAAGCGCTATATTTTATTTCGATTTAATCTTTTTGACTTACTTTTTAAATTTTCACACAACATTCTTCAAATGCCAAATGCTGTTCAACCTATCTTTAGGTAGGTCGTTCAATATTTTAATAATATGACGGACTGGCTATTTGAACTCGTCTCGTCGTGCTGATGAAGAATATATATACTTTATATGGTCGGAGATGCTTCCTTCTATGCGTTGCACACTTCTGTCCAAAATTAATATACCCTTTTTGCAAGGGTATCAAAAGGAACATTTAATAACGCGAAATTTTGAATTTTCGTATTTTGGTTTCATTTGTGATTTTCTTAGTGTATTTTTGAAGAAAGATGACAGTGTATTTACTTAAAATGTACCTATCCTATGTAGCAAATTTCATATAGTTAAAATACTTTTTTTTTTTTTTGGAGAATTGGAGAGCGCCTTTCCATGAGTGCTGAAGGATAGTTGTTATGTAAGAGCATATCAATCGATAGCAATTATTTCAATTGACTTTTGAAGGAAAACGATGTCTTGTTGGAACACTGGCCTGGCCTGGAACGCTTTGGAATTCAATAAAATCCACAATGAAAAAAACGTTTGGAATAACTTGGAACTTGGTTGCCAAAATGCCAAAGGAATAGCCTTGAACGCTTTGGAATTCAATAAAATCCCAGGGTTTCAAGGGAGGCACACGAATTCAATACTATAGTGTTGGGATGTGGTATTAAATGATGCGGAACACAAATTTTCAAATGTTAAATATTATTTGCCTTTTCCTCAACGTGACTCTTCACCCCTCTGAGTTCTTCGATTGGCACTTGTTATGGAAAAGCACTACCAACGTATATTAAATTCATCCGAATTTATGAGGGAAACGAAGTCTTTATTGGAGTGAGTGATACGAGATTATGCATGGATGCGTTTCTCGTATTTGATTACTATTTAATATGATATGTTATAATTTATAGACTATTGTAAACAAGATCCAAGAACAGGCTCTTCTTCCAAATAAATTTTTTTCAAAGATTATAATTTACTGTCAATATTTATTCTATATGTATTTAATAACACTTTTCGTTGTTAGATGTTAGGTTTCTTAGGAATTTGGGGTTTAGGCATACTTTGTAATTTTTTTCCAAACTTTTTTACTAAGCTTTTTCTAATTATGGTTTTTAAATTTTCTGTTTTAGGAATAAATCGATGGGAATTGCAAAAGCAATAGAAGAAGCCATTTCTAATGGTCTTCTTGAAACCTATTTAGGCTTAACAGATGACAATTATTTGCAAATTGCAAATATTGTCAATAGTAGGATTCAAAAGGGAGCAATTCAAGTAAACGGTACAACCCGAAAGTGGCGTTTACTTGTCAATAAAAGCTTTAAGAGAATTTTATTGACAAAAACTTCCAAAAATTGTAATGATTCCGAATTCACAGACACAGAAGAATTGTGTGCTAGTGAGATTCAATTTCCGCTAAACGTGGATAGTTCTTTGAACTTTAAAGAAATAGATATCTCTGTTGATTTTGTTCAGAACGATAAATCACAATTAGAGTTGTCGTCCAAACCTCTAGATGAAAGTTTCGTCGCAAACCGATTAAAGTGTTTGCGCAAAGATTGCAGGCTTGGAAACACCAGCCTAAATATCGACGTCAAAATGGTCGAAAAATCGAAAGTTTCACCTAAAATTGGATATTCGTATCACATTTGTGATATAAAAGTGCAGCAGTTTAAAGAACTTTTTGAAGTCTGCTGCTCACAATTTTCGAAGAAAAAAAGTATTGGACACATTGTTCGAGAGCATTATTGTTTAACGAACAATGCTTGCAGTGTCAATTTTAATTCGGTTCGAATTAATTTGGATGGCTTCGTTGCATATGCCTATTGCAAGGATCCATCGTGCAACAAACTAAAGTTTGTTGGAAATTTTGATGGCAATGTTAAAGTCTACTCTAGTAGCATTGGCATAAGCCATTCAATAAACTTTAAAAAAACTTTCCAGTGCAGAGGAATTAATCGTTTTCTTGAAAAGAAAGAATTAACCACTCGCACAGCTTTTGAGTTCAAAAATCATTTGGCTCTAAATGCTAATAAGGAAAGAAAGTTAGTTGGGAATGACCAATTGCTTAATAAGCACTTATCCTATTATAGGAACATGCGAGCAGAGGAAAATGCTCGAAACGACTTTGACAAAGACGCATTTAAGGATGTGTACGAAATGCTATGCAATGGCTTTGGCCATTACATACAATTTTTGTCAACAAAATTAGAATTGTTTCTGTGGAACATAGACCACATCCGTCTATTCCAAGACAATTTAAATATAAATACATTGCATATTGATGCAACTGGAGGCATTGTAAAGCCGATTCCCATAGCTACGAAAAGAATATTTTTTTATACTATGGCTGCACATTTACCAGATATGCAAGTGACATATCCTGTTGCAAATGCGATTCTCTCGAATCACACAGCCCATGACATTGGTCGCTTTTTATGCGAACTGAATATGTCATGTAAAAAAAATAAACTTAAGTTACCTTTATGCAAACGCTTTATTACTGATGTAAGCTTTGCAATTATTGTAGCTATTTTAAAAGAATTCTGCTGTTGTAGTATTATAGACTACAATGAAATGTGCTTTCAGTATTTATATGAAAAAAGCCATTCATTTCCAGCAGTAGTTGTACAATTCTGTACAAGTCATTACGCTAAGATAATGTGTAATGATATAGACCGAACAATTGGTCTAGAAAGTATAAGTTTTCGAGCTTTCATGAGAAATGCTCTGGGGGTTGGTTACAACATAACCCACATAAAAGACTTTGAAGAATGGTTCCAATATTTGGTAATCATTCTTTTGTCCCCATTTGAAAATGGTGTGGTGCTCAATGCCATTTCATATTTCAAAAATGATGGCCCTGTTTGTTTTGGTTTGGGAGACAATGAAAGCGCAGATTTTGCCAAAATCTCTACCAATAACGGTTGGGATAGTCTTAAGACTATAGCTAGCAAGAGCAGTTTTAAGAAACTTTTCACTAACTTTGTTAGTGAAATCCAAGATTTGATTTCGGACTTACCGGAATCAAGTAAACCAAATATTTTTTATAGTCCTAAAATGTCAGATGTTGTTTTAGGGAAATATGTGGTGTTTGCCCCCTTCTGGACCAATTTAATAGGGATTTTTATTGATAGTTCTAATAAAAGGCCTAGCAATGGTCCAGTCGAATCGTTTTTTAAAACTTTGAAGCACTCTATTGTCAAAGAAAGGCGAGGTCTAAAGATGTCCAGATTTGTCAGACAATTGGATACACTTTCCAATTCTTTGGCTAAGCAAGTAGAACTTGCTAGCCCAGAAATCATGTATCCTTCCATTATACATGGGTCGCTCATTAAGGGTAAGCCCAAAAAACGGGCAGCAGTTTCTAAGCCTGTTTTAGACGAAATGTCAAATAAGAAGCTTTCAACTTACAGGGAAAGCTGGAGTAAAAAAGGTCAAAAAAAATTAAATGTGGTCTGTTTAAAGGTCAATTTACAGGACCAAGTGAGGGGGAAAAACAAAAACCCTTTGGAATCGAGGTAGGCTATAAGCAAATGCTGCTTAGCCATTCGAATCTGAACAGTTGCATTGCAAAAGATGTAAGGTATTACATTTTGCAATGCAAAAGTCTCTTTGAGCATGTGCACGGTGCCAATACTCAGGGATTCTTATATAATATAGAGTTACAAGATTTTGTGACGTTGTTGGGTAATGCTTGGTTATCCAACTTCATTGTTGATGCTGCTATGACTGCGATCATTTTTGATCATAACAATAGCAGCATCATCAATATTCCATGTCAATTGGGAAGTGCTGCATTTTCAAATCAGACTATTATTGAAAATGCATTAAAATCATCGTTCGAAATAATAATAATTCCTCATTGTTATGAGAATCACTTCTATGTTTTATTTGTGAATAAAGATAAATTAGAATTCAGTTTTTGGATCCTTTGGAAACATCAAGTCCGAATTATTCATTCGATATTATTCGAATTTACTTAAATCTTTAACATGTTCCGTTGATTATGAAATCCAAAAAGATTCTTTCAATTGTGGCATTTTATACTGCAATATTCCAATGCTATATCATGGGTATGGCACTAAAAATTTAACATTGCACTGTTTTCAGAAATCAGATGATTAGTAAATTAATTACTGCATATGCAGTACTAAATCATGCCTGCATGAGGCAGACATCTCAGACTAATATTTTAGTTCAATAAAGTATGGTTTCGCACTAAGCTTGGAAACCTATATACCTTAGCTGATACAAATTTATGTAAGCTGGATATAAACTTACTTACAATTTTAGTGAGTACATGTTTAGTGGTACCACGTAAAAAAAAAGACATACCAACTATGTAGTGGACATTCTTATAGTGGTACCACGGTAAAAAACAAAGAACTATCCACTATGTGATACATGTCTTATAGTGGTACCACGTAAAAAACAAGACTTACCAACTATGTATGGACATGTCTTTATAGTGGTAGCCACGGTAAAGGAACTATCCACCTATGTGAGTACATGTCTTATAGTGGTACCACGGTAAAAAACAAAGAACTATACCAACTATGTGATGGACATGTTTATAGTGGTACCACTAAAGACATTCCAACCTATGTGAGTAATTCTTATATTACCAGGTAAAAAAACAAAGAACTATACTAGTGGTGTTGCCTAATAGTGGAAACCACTTAAATAAGAGATCTATACTAGTGGAGTTGCCTTATAGTGGACACCACTTTAAAAATGAAGAGCTATTAAATCCGCCTTGCGTGAATATGTGGAATAGGCCTACTGGGGAAACCACTATAAAAATACGCGCCATGAACTCTACCTCAAGGTGGTGTGGAAAGAGTTCAAATGAGATACTAATTTCGGTAAGTCCTTTATCTATTTTTCAAATCTTTTTACTTAGAGGATTGTCTCCAGACATTAATTCATTATTTATTGTAGTTAAAGAAGGCTTTTTGGACTAAGACACCGAGAAAATGAAAGCTATTAACTTTTTCGTTTGATAAAACACTTAAAACTTTTAAGTTAAAAGTCTATCAGTTGCAACAATGAGGAATTATTATTATTTCGAACGATGATTTTAATGCATTTTCAATAATAGTCTGATTTGAAAATGCAGCACTTCCCAATTGACATGGAATATTGATGATGCTGCTATTGTTATGATCAAAAATGATCGCAGTCATAGCAGCATCAACAATGAAGTTGGATAACCAAGCATTACCCAACAACGTCACAAAATCTTGTAACTCTATATTATATAAGAATCCCTGAGTATTGGCACCGTGCACATGCTCAAAGAGACTTTTGCATTGCAAAATGTAATACCTTACATCTTTTGCAATGCAACTGTTCAGATTCGAATGGCTAAGCAGCATTTGCTTATAGCCTACCTCGATTCCAAAGGGTTTTTGTTTTTCCCCCTCACTTGGTCCTGTAAATTGACCTTTAAACAGACCACATTTAATTTTTTTTTGACCTTTTTTACTCCAGCTTTCCCTGTAAGTTGAAAGCTTCTTATTTGACATTTCGTCTAAAACAGGCTTAGAAACTGCTGCCCGTTTTTTGGGCTTACCCTTAATGAGCGACCCATGTATAATGGAAGGATACATGATTTCTGGGCTAGCAAGTTCTACTTGCTTAGCCAAAGAATTGGAAAGTGTATCCAATTGTCTGACAAATCTGGACATCTTTAGACCTCGCCTTTCTTTGACAATAGAGTGCTTCAAAGTTTTAAAAAACGATTCGACTGGACCATTGCTAGGCCTTTTATTAGAACTATCAATAAAAATCCCTATTAAATTGGTCCAGAAGGGGGCAAACACCACATATTTCCCTAAAACAACATCTGCCATTTTAGGACTATAAAAAATATTTGGTTTACTTGATTCCGGTAAGTCCGAAATCAAATCTTGGATTTCACTAACAAAGTTAGTGAAAAGTTTTTTAAAACTGCTCTTGCTAGCTATAGTCTTAAGACTATCCCAACCGTTATTGGTAGAGATTTTGGCAAAATCTGCGCTTTCATTGTCTCCCAAACCAAAACAAACAGGGCCATCATTTTGAAATATGAAATGGCATTGAGCACCACATCATTTTCAAATGGGGACAAAAGAATGATTACCAAATATTGGAACCATTCTTCAAAGTCTTTTATGTGGGTTATGTTGTAACCAACCCCCAGAGCATTTCTCATGAAAGCTCGAAAACTTATACTTTCTAGACCAATTGTTCGGTCTATATCATTACACATTATCTTAGCGTAATGACTTGTACAGAATTGTACAACTACTGCTGGAAATGAATGGCTTTTTTCATATAAATACTGAAAGCACATTTCATTGTAGTCTATAATACTACAACAGCAGAATTCTTTTAAAATAGCTACAATAATTGCAAAGCTTACATCAGTAATAAAGCGTTTGCATAAAGGTAACTTAAGTTTATTTTTTTTACATGACATATTCAGTTCGCATAAAAAGCGACCAATGTCATGGGCTGTGTGATTCGAGAGAATCGCATTTGCAACAGGATATGTCACTTGCATATCTGGTAAATGTGCAGCCATAGTATAAAAAAATATTCTTTTCGTAGCTATGGGAATCGGCTTTACAATGCCTCCAGTTGCATCAATATGCAATGTATTTATATTTAAATTGTCTTGGAATAGACGGATGTGGTCTATGTTCCACAGAAACAATTCTAATTTTGTTGACAAAAATTGTATGTAATGGCCAAAGCCATTGCATAGCATTTCGTACACATCCTTAAATGCGTCTTTGTCAAAGTCGTTTCGAGCATTTTCCTCTGCTCGCATGTTCCTATAATAGGATAAGTGCTTATTAAGCAATTGGTCATTCCCAACTAACTTTCTTTCCTTATTAGCATTTAGAGCCAAATGATTTTTGAACTCAAAAGCTGTGCGAGTGGTTAATTCTTTCTTTTCAAGAAAACGATTAATTCCTCTGCACTGGAAAGTTTTTTTAAAGTTTATTGAATGGCTTATGCCAATGCTACTAGAGTAGACTTTAACATTGCCATCAAAATTTCCAACAAACTTTAGTTTGTTGCACGATGGATCCTTGCAATAGGCATATGCAACGAAGCCATCCAAATTAATTCGAACCGAATTAAAATTGACACTGCAAGCATTGTTCGTTAAACAATAATGCTCTCGAACAATGTGTCCAATACTTTTTTTCTTCGAAAATTGTGAGCAGCAGACTTCAAAAAGTTCTTTAAACTGCTGCACTTTTATATCACAAATGTGATACGAATATCCAATTTTAGGTGAAACTTTCGATTTTTCGACCATTTTGACGTCGATATTTAGGCTGGTGTTTCCAAGCCTGCAATCTTTGCGCAAACACTTTAATCGGTTTGCGACGAAACTTTCATCTAGAGGTTTGGACGACAACTCTAATTGTGATTTATCGTTCTGAACAAAATCAACAGAGATATCTATTTCTTTAAAGTTCAAAGAACTATCCACGTTTAGCGGAAATTGAATCTCACTAGCACACAATTCTTCTGTGTCTGTGAATTCGGAATCATTACAATTTTTGGAAGTTTTTGTCAATAAAATTCTCTTAAAGCTTTTATTGACAAGTAAACGCCACTTTCGGGTTGTACCGTTTACTTGAATTGCTCCCTTTTGAATCCTACTATTGACAATATTTGCAATTTGCAAATAATTGTCATCTGTTAAGCCTAAATAGGTTTCAAGAAGACCATTAGAAATGGCTTCTTCTATTGCTTTTGCAATTCCCATCGATTTATTCCTAAAACAGAAAATTTAAAAACCATAATTAGAAAAAGCTTAGTAAAAAAGTTTGGAAAAAAATTACAAAGTATGCCTAAACCCCAAATTCCTAAGAAACCTAACATCTAACAACGAAAAGTGTTATTAAATACATATAGAATAAATATTGACAGTAAATTATAATCTTTGAAAAAAATTTATTTGGAAGAAGAGCCTGTTCTTGGATCTTGTTTACAATAGTCTATAAATATAACATATCATATTAAATAGTAATCAAATACGAGAAACGCATCCATGCATAATCTCGTATCACTCACTCCAATAAAGACTTCGTTTCCCTCATAAATTCGGATGAATTTAATATACGTTGGTAGTGCTTTTCCATAACAAGTGCCAATCGAAGAACTCAGAGGGGTGAAGAGTCACGTTGAGGAAAAGGCAAATAATATTTAACATTTGAAAATTTGTGTTCCGCATCATTTAATACCACATCCCAACACTATAGTATTGAATTCGTGTGCCTCCCTTGAAACCCTGGGATTTTATTGAATTCCAAAGCGTTCAAGGCTATTCCTTTGGCATTTTGGCAACCAAGTTCCAAGTTATTCCAAACGTTTTTTTCATTGTGGATTTTATTGAATTCCAAAGCGTTCCAGGCCAGGCCAGTGTTCCAACAAGACATCGTTTTCCTTCAAAAGTCAATTGAAATAATTGCTATCGATTGATATGCTCTTACATAACAACTATCCTTCAGCACTCATGGAAAGGCGCTCTCCAATTCTCCAAAAAAAAAAAAAAGTATTTTAACTATATGAAATTTGCTACATAGGATAGGTACATTTTAAGTAAATACACTGTCATCTTTCTTCAAAAATACACTAAGAAAATCACAAATGAAACCAAAATACGAAAATTCAAAATTTCGCGTTATTAAATGTTCCTTTTGATACCCTTGCAAAAAGGGTATATTAATTTTGGACAGAAGTGTGCAACGCATAGAAGGAAGCATCTCCGACCATATAAAGTATATATATTCTTCATCAGCACGACGAGACGAGTTCAAATAGCCAGTCCGTCATATTATTAAAATATTGAACGACCTACCTAAAGATAGGTTGAACAGCATTTGGCATTTGAAGAATGTTGTGTGAAAATTTAAAAAGTAAGTCAAAAAGATTAAATCGAAATAAAATATAGCGCTTCAAATGGCTTTTGATAACAGATTTAAGTATTCAACGTAACTCCATATAAATATCCTGGCATAATTACTAGTTCTATTGTATGATTATTTGATCCCCTTTGACAAAGAAATGTTAAGTAAATTATTACTATGGCTGAAATAAATTAAAATAAGAAGTAAAAAATCGAGTTAAACGAAATCTAATCGAAGATATCGAATAGCTGACAAAAGATTAGTAATAACTATTGCTCCTCAAAAAGAAATTTGTCTTCATGGTAATACATATCCTAAATAAGCTGTTTATATTACTAAAAATGGAAAAAATAAATCAATTATTCAGGTGGGAGTAAAAAAGTAAGAGCCAAAATATTTTCCTCGACATGTAAATAGATAGGAAAAAAAAAACAATAATCCTTATAATGAATTAAAATTTTTCAGGCTGAAATATTAATATGAGGATGTTAATCAACTAATGCATTATGTGCTATTTAAAAAAAGGTTAGTAAGGTTTATCAATTCATTGATCTATGACGTCCCATAAATAATTTTTTATTTTTACGACCACAATTTAAGTAATTCATTAATAATTTAATTTTACAATTGTAATAAACTTGTTGCAATTGTAAAATTTATTTAATAATACAGAAATTTCTAAAAAAAAAAAATATATGAATTTAAATAAAATTAAAAAAAAGGGTTTTGAATGATACTAATAATTAATATTACTAATGTCTTTAGCAAAATTCATAAAATATTGCACCAAAGTTACAGTCTATTCAACACACATTCTGGTCAAAATCAAATTGGCCATGTCATCCTTTTTGCGCTAGGACATAAATTTATGTGCAAACTCAAACCAAAATTTTATATATACAGCTGTTAGGGTATAGGAGGAGGAAATCAGTAGTAATGAAATAACAATTAATTTTAACTTAATAACAATCAAAATTTGATTACATATAAAATGGGTACATAAATGTGATACCAAAACTTTTAAATTTGATATTTTTTCTTTTTTTAGATTACAAAATATTTTAAGGCAATAGGCAATAGACCTGATTTAAATCCTAGTGAGAATCTTTGCATATTTTAATTTCATTTAAGTTTTGGAAAATGTTTGCTACAGCGATGTAACCCTAGAAACAATTCAAAATCTAGTGGATTCACTTCCGAAACGAATAAAGACGGTAATAAAAAACAAAGGTTTTCAATTAAAAAGATTCATTTAAAAAAATAATATTTTCAAAAATTTGTAACTCACTTAAAAATAAAATAAAAAATTTGTTTGTACTCCTTTGTTTTTGAAATATTATCAATAATTTTAACTTAAGACTTTTCCTATAAAAAAAAAAACATCAGTGGAATCTAAAAAATATTTGTTTTGGTTAGCAAATACATTTATTTAATAAGTTTAATAAAATTTTTTTGAAGCAATAAACACAATTTTTAAAAATTACGAAACTAACATTTTTTTTGCCTGTCCGGATTTCTTGTCCGCTACTGTATGTACAAAAAATATCCATATGAATATGCCACGATCATACATGTATGTATAAGGTAGTATGTACATACATACATATTTGTATATATTGCATTCATATATATATATATATGTATGTATATATGTACATATATTGGCGCTTAAATATATTTCAATTACGTGTACACACAATATGTATGTATACGCATATATGTATAATATATGTACATATGTGTGACTGTACATAGTGAGAAATTTTTGTACATATGTATGTATGTACAAAAAATGCCACAAATGTACATATGTACATATGTATGTACGTACATACATGCATAAAACGTACATATATAACTAGGACTTACTTTTTAGATATACGGTTGAATTTTCCTTTCATCTTCACTAATTTAGTTCACTTAGGCTCTTTTAAATTTGCACTCTTAGTTTTTTAGTTTTTTAAAATTTTTTTTTTGGTTTTTCACTTGTTTGCACTTTAAGCGTGCTCGCAAAAGTTTACTGGAAAAATTTTGGCGAGTGGCAACATTGCAGTGTCACAGAGTTGCCAGAGGGTCCCACTTTGCC
>NW_025814620.1:0-150992 GCF_018902025.1 Drosophila willistoni | reverse complement strand
CGTCAGTTTACCAACATGGGGCCCAACACCGGTTAACCGCTCGAACTTGGCCGTTGGCCCGGGTGAGGCAGTGGCATTCAGCACATGAATTATATTATTGGCCTTCAGAAATTCTTTCAAACTCGGAGGAAGTAAAGCAGGTACCTCGGATCACTGATGATTCGGCGGGGTTCTACTGTAATTTGGCGAAAATACTGAGATTCTAATGTCTGGCATACTTCACATGAATTAGTCGTGGCGGCAGGGTACAGCTTTTCACAAATTTGGTGAAAGCGTCAATGACAACCAGAAGATACTTTTTTCTTAGAACGTATGGACGGAAGGGGGCCAAATGGTCAATATGGACGGTATCGAACGGAAGGGGCACTTTCGGAATACTATGTAGCGTGACACGGTGGGTCCGAAGCGGACGCGGAGTAGTAGATACACTTGAGGCAATTTTTAATGTAATTGTTAACGTAAGACTTCATACACGGGAAACCAGTAATGGCTTCTTGATCTGTGCACAACATTTCTCCGTGGCCATATGGCCAAGCTTCTCGTGCAGCTACTCGTATGACATGATTTACCATTTCGGAAGGGACATAAGGTTGGGGTACACTCGTCGAGGACAGGCGGTACACTACTCCATCTCGCAGTTCGAAATTCGCTATCTCATATTTCTCTAACTCATCTCGGAGTTTGACAATCTCAGGGTCCCGGTTCTGGGTTAACTGCAGTTGGAAGTCGAGGTTTATTATCGTCAACGTAGTGCGGCAGTTTCTATTCTGCTTAGAGCATCAGCATGGGGCATACCAACCCCGAGCGGTGTACAATCGTGTAGTTATAGTTTTCCAACAAGCAGGGCGCCAGCGAGCACTCTTGGCGGAATGTCCACCATTTCTCAGTGTCAGCGCAAGGGAATTACAATCGGTCACGATTTTTGAACGGGATGAACTTAAGGTATGTCTCAAAGTTTTAAGGAATACACTATAGCTAACGTCTCTAGCTCATAACTGTGTAGTTTCGATTCAGCGGCGGAGGCCATCTTAGAGAAGTAGGACACTGGGTGTAATTTACCGTCTGTTTGTTTCTGGAGGAGGCACTGCTCCGAAACCAATTGAACTAGCATCGCAGTGTAACTCTGTTTAGACTTCGGGTTGTAAATCATCGGAGAAGACATTCATCGCATTCATCGGAGAAGACATAGGTGTATCTTTTCTTAACAATCGGACAGCGGACACGCAATCTTAGCGAAACCTGATACAAATCGGCGGAAGTATGGGAATAGGCCTAGGCTCTAATTCCTTGCTATCCCTTGGAATGGGCAAGTCCCGTATCGCTGAATATGAGCTGGTTTAGGCGTGATACCGGCGGAATTGGCTAAGTAGCCCAGTACTCTAGTTCCCTATACGCAAAACGGCATTTCGTCAGCTTCAGGCATAGCCCGTTCACTCTTAACACATACAATATTTTCCTTCAGAATCTCAAGGTGGTTTTCAAAGTCATGCGACGCGACTAGAATGTCGTCCATATATATCACCAGTTGACCTCGGTTTTATAAATTCTTAAGGAACAAAATAACGAATCTAGCGAACACGGAAGGGCCATTACAAAGTCCGAAGGGCATGCGTACATATTCAAACTAGCCATCAGGGGTTACAAAGGCAGTATATTTGATTGAGTCTGGGTGCATTTTCACATGGTGGAAACCGTTCTTCACGTCCAAGATAGTGAAGAATGATTTGCCACCCAGATGTTCAATGCAATCATCTACAGAGGAATCGGAAAATGATCTCGAACTGTAATTTTGTTCAACGGGGCGGTAATCTACACACTTTCTTAGGGTGTTGTCCTTTTTGCGTACAGGGACAATCGCGGCAGCGTAAGGGGAATACTGTGGCGAATAATGCCAGCTTTTCAAGAGATCGTCACAAATCTCAACGCACCTCGATGCGTTCGTGGTGCGACAGACGGCGGGGCGGCAGAAAATCGGAGTTCGGCTAGTCAATTCTATTTTCATCTCATAGTTCATGGGCTTGAATTAAAGTCTGGATCAACTTGTACATACGAAGTGGAAATAATAGACTTAAGGGCTGCGGTTTGCTCTTCCCGTAACTCGGGCTCTATATCAAAGTCTAATTCTCTGACAGCAGGGAGCTCAATGGGCATTTATCGCCATAAGTGCATCGTTCAATGTTTCCGAAGGTACAGGCAGAAGTTTCGGAAGGGGAGAATCAGACAACAATTCGGCAGATACAATCTTCATTCCTATCATACGGCAGTATCACTCCTCTCTTCCATAAATATGTCAAAGGACTTCGACAGCAGTAAGTTTTGGATTTATACATTCAGTCGGTTTATTCATGAGTATCAACGATTCTTTTTAACATATTTCAGTTCTTTCAGTTTACATAGTCTAATATTAAATTTTATACAGAAGATCTCTCCTATAATCATCGCAGTTCGGTTGCTTGGTTCGTCAGGACTTCAAACGTTTGTATTATCTGTGTGTTGCGGAGGAGAACCCTACACTGGACTTGGCCTAAGGACAGAAGTTGGCTATTTCCTAGGCCAGCGGCAGTTCTATGTACGGGGGCTAAGACGGCAGTTGGAGGGGACTTCAGATTGACGGATAAAGCTCTTTGGGCTGCCCGAATCAAGGAGAGAAAAAACCATATCTATAATTTCCTATCTTGCACTTCATCACAAACAAGAAGCAACACTCACCAGTTGTAAATGGTCTAGTCGAACTCCTGCTTCGTCAGCGGCGGCAGCAATGAAATTGGTGGCATTTCCAATTCAAGACGGGCATTCTTGTAGATGTGGCCCACTATGCCACACTTGAAACATGAATTCGGAGGTTCATTGGTTTCGGGCATTGACTCTTGTAATGCCCCCATCCTGAGCAGTTGAAACATCTGGTCTCACTCGTGGCGGTGCCTGACGATTTGTTTCCAGGCGCCACGGCAGTTGTTGTTGGCTGCGCCTTCACGCTATTGCTCTGTCTGGAGGCAGCGGCCTGCCATACGGAGGCGCTCGTAGCGTTCCAGTAAGGGCTTCAGTTCAGCCACCGTCCGAGCTAAGTACAGCATGCCGACTCGAGTAGAATTGTCCCGCAATCCATTAATTATCAGGTCGACCAGCTCGTTCTCCGGGAATCGGAGCATTCATGGCAATCTCCTGCATCTCGATTGCGAATCTTAAACATCCCTCGCCTGCCTTGATGCGCCGGCCACGCAGAGCGTGGTACACTTCTCGACGCTACACGAGCGTCCAAATTCTCGCAAGAGGATTGCTTTTAATTCTTCGTAGCTGTGCACCGATACCGTGCGTACCTTCCAGCATACGACGGCATGCGATCAAACGTCCGGTGTGATGGCGGCCGCGGCAGTCGGTACGGGGGGCACTAAAGCGGGCATCTCTTCCCATGGGTCCGCGTCGGGACCAGTGACGGGGGCGGCGAGCAAGGCCGCAACCCGCATGGCAGACATATAGTCGGCGGGCACAGCATCCGCAGGTACAGTGGATGTGGCAGCGGCGGCAGGTACCGTAATGGATGCGGCGGCGGGTACAGCAATGGCAGCGGGTGCAGCGGCGGCAGCGGTGGTGGGTACAGCAATGGCAGCGGGTGCAGCGGCGGCAGCGGTGGCGGGTACAGCAATGGCAGCGGGTGCAGCGGCGGCAGCGGTGGTGGGTACGACAGTGGCAGCGGGTACAGCAGTGGCAGCGGGTGCAGAGGCGGCAGCAGGTGCAGCAGCGGCAGTCTGCAGAGGTGGCTTGTAAGCGGCGGGCACCGCAGCGGTGGGTGCAGCAGGGGCGAGTATGACGGCAGTTGGGCCAGCAGGGGCGAGTGTGACAGCGGTTGGCCCGGCAGGGGCGTATGCAGCAGCGGCGCGCCAGGCAGGGGCGGATGCAGCAGCGGTTGGCCCAGCAGGGGCTCGTATAGCAGCAGTTGGCCCGGCGGGGGCGAGCATGTCAGCGGTTGGCCCGGCAGGGGCGAATATGTCAGCCGTTGGTCCAACATGGGTGAGTATGGCAGCCGTTGGCCCAGCAGGGGCGGTTGCGGCGGGCCCAGCAGGGGCGAATGTGGCATCAGTTAGCCCAGCAGGGGCTCGTATAGCAGCAGTTGGCCCGGCGGGGGCGAGCATGTCAACAGCGTGCCCGGCAGGAGCAAGTGTGGCGGCAGTTGGCCCAGCCGCGGCGGGCCCGGCAGGGGCAAGTATGTCCGCAGTTGGCCCAGCAGCGGCGGGCCCGGCAGGGGCGAGTATGTCGGCAGTTGGCACAGCGGCTCTCGGTACTGCAGCGGCGGCTCCAGTGGCCGCCGGTACTGCAGCGGGAGTCACAGCAGTGGGTGCACCAGCAGCGGTGGGCGTGGAGGCGGCCGTTCTCGATGTGGAACGTGTGGCCTGCCGTGTCCCGAATATTTATCTTTTCGGGTGGTCATCCCACTTCTGAGTTGTAAATAGCTATATATTGAACAATAAAGATAAGGATTAATTAGTATTTTTCTGATTTAATTCTGGTTGTCTGCGCAGAGACAACTTGTTCGTTTCGTTGCCGGAAGAGAAGAGAGACGCCGTCTCTCAACCTATCGAGGACTTATCGCTAACAATCGATACTTATCACTAACAATCGATACTTATTACTAACAATCGATACTTATTACTAACAATCGATACTACAATACCGGTTTCGGTATATACATGAGTATTTAACAGACTTTAAATAATTGGAATCTTACAACAGAGTCTGTTAAATGCTCACGCATATACCGAAACCAGTATTGTAGTATCGATTGTTAGTGATAAGTATCGATTGTTAGTAATAAGTATCGATTGTTAGTACTAAGTATCGATTGTTAGTACTAAGTATCGATTGTTAGCGATAAGGCCTCGATAGGCGGCGAGACGGCGTCTCTCTTCTCTTCCAGCGACGCAACGAACAAGTTGTCTCTGCGCAGAAAACCAAGATTAAATCCGGAAAATACCAATTAATCATTATCTTTTTACTCAATAATTAGGTGTTTACAACTCAGAAGTGGGATGACCACCCGAAAAGATAAATGTTTCGGGACACGGCAGGCCACACGTTCCACATCTAGAACGGCCGCCTCCACGCCCACCGCTGCTGGTGCACCCACTGCTGTGACTACCGCTGCCAGTACCGAGAGCCGCTGTGCCAACTGCCGACATACTCGCACCTGCCGGGCCCGCCGCTGCTGGGCCAACTGCTGACATACTTGCCCCTGCCGGGCACGCCGCTGCTGGGCCAACTGCCGCCACACTCGCTCCTGCTTGGCCCGCTGCTGCCGCATCCGCCCCTGCTGGCGCAACGGCTGCCATACTCGCCCATGTTGGGCCAACTAATGACATATTCGCCCTGCCGTTCCAACCGCTGACATGCTCGCCCCCACCGGGCCAACTGCTGCTATACGAGCCCCTGCTGGGCTAACTGATGCCACATTCGCCCCTGCCGGGCCAACGGCTGACATGCTCACCCCTGCCGGGCCAACTGCTGCCGCATTCGCCGCTTACAGGCCACCTCTGCAGACTGCCGCCGCTGCACCTGCTGCCGCCGCTGCACCTGCTGCCGCCTCTGCACCCGCTGCCACTGCTGTACCCACCACCGCTGCCGCCGCTGCACTCGCTGCCATTGCTGCCGCCGCATCCATTACGGTACCTGCCGCCGCTGCCACATCCACTGTACCTGCGGATGCTGTGCCCGCCGACTATATGTCTGCCATGCGGGTTGGGCATCGCTCGCCGCCCCCGTCACTGGTCCCGACGCGGACCCATGGGAAGAGATGCCCGCTTTAGTGCCCTCCGTACCGACTGCCGCGGCCGCCATCACACCGGCCACTTCCGCCTCCCCCAGCCTGGATGAGCAACTGGTGACGCTGCAGAAACAACATGAGTTGCTACAGCTACAGCATCAAATCCTCAAACTGCAGCAGGGGATAGACGAATTCCAAGTACCGAGGCAACAAGTCAGTGACGTGAGTGTCATTGAGAGCATGGTGGCTCGATTTTCAGCGGATAACGCATATGACGTGAAGAAATGGCTGAACGATCTGGAAGACGCATTTGGAATTCTGCAGTTGAACGACCGCCTACGTTTGATCGCATGCCGTCGTATGCTGGAAGGTACGGCGGCGGTGCTGCTGCGCACGGTATCGGTGCACAGCTACGAAGAATTGAAGGCAATCCTCTTGCGAGAATTTGGACGCTCGTGTAGCATCGAGGAAGTGTACCACGCTCTGCGTGGCCGGCGCATCAAGGCAGGCGAGGGATGTTTAAGATTCGCAATCGAGATGCAGGAGATTGCCATGAATGCTCCGATTCCGGAGAACGAGCTGGTCGACCTGATCATTGATGGATTGCGGGACAATTCTACTCGAGTCGGCATGCTGTACTCAGCTCGGACGGTGGCTGAACTGAAGCCCCTACTGGAACGCTACGAGCGCCTCCGTATGCAGGCCGCTGCCTCCAGACAAAGCAATAGCAAAGCAACAACAACTGCCGTGGCGCCTGGAAACAAATCGTCAGGCACCGCCACGAGTGAGACCAGATGTTTCAACTGCTCAGGATGGGGGCATTACAAGAGTCAATGCCCGAAACCAATGAGACCTCCGAATTCATGTTTCAAGTGTGGCATAGTGGGCCACATCTACAAAAACTGCCCGTCTCGAATTGGAAATGCCACCAATTTCATTGCTGCCGCCGCCGCTGATGAAGCAGGAGTTCGACTAGACCATTTACAACTGGTGAGTGTTGCTTTTGTTTGTGATGAAGTGCAAGATAGGAAATTTATAGATATGTTTTCTCTCCTTGATTCGGGCAGTCCAAAGAGTTTTATCCGTCAATCTGAAGTCCCCTCCAACTGCCGTCTTAGCCCCCGTACATTGAACTGCCGTGGCCTAGGAAATAGCCAACTTCTGTCCTTAGGCCAAGTCCAGTGTAGGGTTCGCCTCCGCAACACACAGATAATACATACGTTTGAAGTCCTGACGAACCAAGCAACCGAACTGCCGATGATTATAGGTAGAGATCTTCTGTATAAAATTAATATTAGACTCTGTAAACTGAAAGAACTGAAATATGAAAAAGAATCGTTGATACTCATGAATAAACCGACTGAATGTATAAATCCAAAACTTACTGCTGTTCTGAAGTCTTTTAAAATATTGAGGAAAGATCTAGCAGTACTACCGCACGACAGGAATGAGATTGTGTCTGCCGAAGTGTTGTCTGATTCTCCCCTTCTAGAAACTTCTGCTGTACCTTCGGAAACACTGAACGATGCACTTATGGCGATAAATGCCATTGAGCTCCCCGCTGTCAGTGAGTTAGACTTTGATATAGATCCCACGTTATGGGAAGAGCAAACCGCAGCCCTTAAGTCTATTATTTCCACTTCGTATGTACAAGTTGATCCAGATTTAATCAAGCCCATGAACTATGAGATGAAAATAGAATTGACTAGCCAAACTCCGATTTTCTGCCGCCCCCGCCGTCTGTCGCACCACGAACGCATCGAGGTGCGTGAGATTTGTGACGATCTCTTGAAAGCGGGTATTATTCGCCACAGTAGTTCTCCTTACGCTGCCGCTATTGTCCCTGTCCGGAAAAAGGACAACACAATGAGGAAATGTGTAGATTACCGGCCGTTAAACAAAATAACAGTTCGAGATCATTTTCCGATTCCTCTGTTAGATGATTGCATTGAACATCTGGGTGGCAAATCATTCTTCACTATCTTGGACTTGAAGAACGGTTTCCACCATGTGAAAATGCACCCAGACTCAATCAAATATACTGCCTTTGTAACCCCTGATGGCCAGTTTGAATATGTACGCATGCCCTTCGGACTTTGTAATGGCCCTTCCGTGTTCGCTAGATTCGTTTATTTTGTCCTTAAGGAATTTATAAACCGAGGTCAACTGGTGATATATATGGACGACATTCTAGTCGCGTCGCATGACTTTGAAAACCACCTTGAGATTCTGAAGGAAATATTGTATGTGTTAAGAGTGAACGGGCTATGCCTGAAGCTGACGAAATGCCGTTTTGCGTATAGGGAACTAGAGTACTTGGGCTACTTAGCCAATTCCGCCGGTATCACGCCTAAACCAGCTCATATTCAGGCAATATGGGATTTGCCCATTCCAAGGGATAGCAAGGAATTAGAGCGTTGCCTAGGCCTATTCTCATACTTCCGCCGATTTGTATCAGGTTTCGCTAAGATTGCGTGTCCGCAGTATCGATTGTTAAGAAAAGATACCCCTTATGTCTTCTCCAAGGAATGCCTCGAAGCTTTCCGAACACTGAAGTTGAAATTGATCGAATCCCCCGTGTTATCTATTTACAACCCGAAGTCTGAAACAGAGTTACACTGCGATGCTAGTTCAATTGGATTCGGAGCAGTGCTCCTCCAGAAACAAACAGACGGTAAATTACACCCAGTGTTCTACTTCTCTAAGATGGCCTCCGCCGCTGAATCGAAACTACACAGTTATAAGCTAGAGACGTTAGCTATCGTGTATTCCTTAAAACGTTTTGAGACATACCTTAAGTTCATCCCGTTCAAAATCGTGACCGATTGTAATTCCCTTGCGCTGACACTGAAAAATGGTGGACATTCCGCCAAGATTGCTCGCTGGGCCCTGCTGTTAGAAAACTATAACTACACGATTGTACACCGCTCGGGGGTTGGTATGCCCCATGCTGATGGAGTAGTGTACCGCCTGTCCTCGTTGGTATGCCCCATGCTGATGCTCTAAGCAGAATAGAAACTGCCGCATACGTTGACGATATAAACCTCGACTTCCAACTGCAGTTAACCCAGAACCGGGACCCTGAGATTGTCAAACTCCGAGATGAGTTAGAGAAATATGAGATAGCGGATTTCGAACTGCGAGATGGAGTAGTGTACCGCCTGTCCTCGACGAGTGTTCTCCAACTTTATGTCCCTTCCGAAATGACAAATCATGTCATACGAGTAGTGCACGAGAAGCTTGGCCATATGCCCACGGAGAAATGTTGTACACAGATCAAGAAGCATTACTGGTTCCCGTGTATGAAGTCTTATGTTAACAATTACTATAAAAATTGCCTCAAGTGTATTTACTACTCCGCGTCCGCTTCGGACCACCGTGTCACGCTACATAGTATTCCGAAAGTGCCCCTTCCGTTTGATACCGTTCATATTGACCATTTGGGCCCCTTCCGTCCATACGCTCTAAGAAAAAGTATCTTCTGGTTGTCATTGACGCTTTCATCAAATTTGTGAAGCTGTACCCTGCCGCCACGACTAATTCATGTGAAGTATGCCAGACATTAGAATCTCAGTATTTCGCAAATTACAGTAGACCCCGCCGAATCATCAGCGATCGAGGTACCTGCTTCACTTCCTCCGAGTTTGAAGAATTTCTGAAGGCCAATAATATAATTCATGTACTGAAAGCCACTGCTTCACCCCGGGCCAACGGCCAAGTCGAGCGGGTTTACCTTGTTTTGGGCCCATGTTGGGTAAACTAACGGAACCTGTGGACCACGCAGATTGGGTCCAACAGGGGAGGGGAATTTCGTAGTCATTAAGAATGTGGATACTTCGGCAGGCACAAACAAAAAGCTTATCAGAGGGCTCCCAAATCAAAGCCTCTGAGCCGGTGTAGCCAAACAAAGGCGACACCAGCCACTTAAGATTCTTATTTATTATATTATTTATCCCCCCCCCCCCTGTTATAAATTGGAATCGAGGTCGATTCCTCGTCAGGACGGCCGAGTTGTAAGATTCCAATTATTTACAGAGTCTGTTAAATGCTCATGCATATACCGAAACCAGTAATGTAGTATCGATTGTTAGTGATAAGTATCGATTGTCAGTAATAAGTATCGATTGTTAGTACTAAGTATGGATTGTTAGTACTAAGTATCGATTGTTAGCGATAAGGCCTCGATAGGCGGCGAGACGGCGTCTCTCTTCTCTTCCGGCGACGCAACGAACAAGTTGTCTCTGCGCAGAAAACCAAGATTAAATCCGGAAAATACCAATTAATCATTATCTTTTTTACTCAATAATTAGGTGTTTACAATTGTTAAGTTAATTACACATATAAAGGACTATGCAAAATTTGATCAAGATCGGGTGACTATATCATAGCTCCCATAGGAACGATCTTTCGAAAACAGTGACTTTTGTCAATAAATTCGTTACTTTTGACGCGATTGCTTTCAAATTAAACATTTGTTAGTATAATATATCTGTTAATGATGAAGGAGTCAGACTAGGCCAGAATGGTCAACCCTTTTCTTTGGCTGGTCAATTTGAATTCTCCCCACCATCTCCACCCCGTCTAAGGATATTAAAAACCAAAATCACTAAAAATGATTTTAATAAGTAAGTTATGAAGATTTTGCCTATAAATAAACAATCACACAATTTATGCCACACACAAACACACATGTGACGTCAACTTACAATTGCGGCAGAGTATCGTGACTCCTCCTTAAAGATTTTCCCCTTACGGTGGTTCCGCGACTCCTAAAAAAACTAAAGTATAAACAAATCGCTCCAATTTTGACGTACGAGGCTTACCACTATACGGATTCCCTATGCTCCAGCTGGTGGTCCCCATTCCAGCTCTCGGGTGGGCCAACGGGCCAAATCAACTCCAGGAATAAAGGGGACTGGCGAGGGGGTGGCTGGCCACTTCTTTTTCCCGCCTCTCATAATTTCTTTTTGTGTGGGTGAGAAAAATTTTGCCAATTTCTCCACTTTCATTCCACCGCGTTGCAGCAACAAATCTAAACAGCTGTGATCACAGTGTTGATCAGCGCCAAAAGCTGAGCCTGAGCCGCCCTGGCAGGGGGCGCCACTTTGCAGCTTGAACCGGGAAAAAAAAAGCGCCACTTTATTGTTTCCCGAAAATTTCAAATTTAAATTTGTAAAATAATGGAGCGTTATGTCTTGTCGATGGACCATCTAGCTCGTTGCGATGACGGATCGGTGCAAGATGCACAACGCCTAGAGGCGGCATTTGCTAAGCGGCCAAAAATTGTTCGGTCGCCGCCTGGCAAATTCAACCATTTGGAGGCGGAGACGGTGGCTTTACCCGGTAATAGCTCAGCAACGGCTGGAACACCGGCAATGGCTCCCAGCAGCCCGGAGACAACCACCTCGCCAAAAGTTATCTCAAATGTGACGGAGTTAGACGAGTTGGGCTCGCTCATTTGGGAGATGGACACCATGTTCAACAAAGGAGATGATGGCAAAAAACCAGTACGCCACATAAACCTCGGCACGAAGAATGCAATAGTGCGAATGAAAGAGCTGCACGAAACGCTATGCCATATAATGATAGGCAGCAAAACGGTGGTAAGCTCAAAGTGCGAAATTGCAACTCAAACCTCGCCTCCTAATGCTATTAGGCCGAAAAACGGTGCGAAAAAGATGGGCGCACAGCGCAACACTCCTCCTAAGCGACCGCGAGCAATCGCGCTGAACACGCCACGCGGCGATCCGGAGCCAGGTACTGGGCAGCGAGCCATTGCGACCGAGCCGCAGGCAGCCCATGGAGCGGCGGAATGCCAGACTGTCTCAAGGAAAAGAGCGAGCAAGCCATCCTTGAGGAAAGCTAGGCCGGAGGTAATCGTAATCAAGGCGAAAGAGGGCTGCACTTATGCCGAAATCCTGAGCCTAGTTACCAGAAGGCCAGACGGCAAGCTCGACGAGGTTAAAAATAACGTCAAGAGGACGAGGAAAACGGATACGGGCGATCTACTTCTCGAGCTTAAGGGGGGTGGAAATGCAAACAGCAGGAAACTGACTGAAGACTTGAGCCAAGTGCTGGGCCACCAAGCTTCAGTACGAGCAGCTGGAGCCGATGCGTGGCTGGAAATGCACAACCTCGACCATTTAGCGAAGGTAGAGAAAATCAAAAAGGCAATATAACCATAAATTGGCGATGACGTCGGGCAAGTAAATGTAAGGGGCCTGCGCAAGTCGTACAGAGGTAAACAGATGGCCATCTTGAACATGCCGCGGACTATAGCAGCCACATTATTGAGAGAAGGCTCCATTGAAGTTGGCTGGGATGCGTGTCCGATTAGAGAGAGGCAGGCTCAAAAGAGAAGCTACAAGTGCCTATGCTTCGGCCACAAAGCAGATAGTTGCACTACAGCCAAAGATCGCACGAACTGGTGCGTCAGATGCGGCCAGACTGATCACAAGGCAGCCACATGCAACAACAACCCAGTTTTAATTGCGTAGACTCAAAACGCATGGATGCGAGCCACTACACTGGTAGTCGCCGTTGCCCAATGGTAACTATTGGAGAGCTAGCTTCGAATAAGAATCTATGAAATTTTTACAATTAAATTTAAATCACTGCTCGGCGGCGCAGGACTTACTTGCGCAGTCAATATTAGAATTGGAGATCGATCTGGCTATCCTGAGTGAGCCGTACAGGATGCTGTCTAATAACTCCTGGGCTGCAGACACAACACACAAGGCTGCGATCTGGAATTGCGGATCAAATGGCCCGCCTATGCAGCACATTAGATCTTCAGAATGCTTCGTACGTGCGCTTATCGGAGATTTGTGGGTCTACAGCTGCTACATGGCACCTAGCCTCTCGTTACGCGAGTTTGAATCGGCAGTAGACCAACTCGCTATGGATGCCAGAGGTAAAACCAAGGTCATAATTGCTGGTGATTTTAACTCTTGGTCAACGGAATGGGGCAGCAGTCAGTCTAATACCAGAGGCCGCACTCTGCTGGAGGCATTGGCAGCTCTGGATCTGGTAGTGCTGAATTCTGGCTCGGAGCACACTTTCCAGCGAGCTGGCTACGGATCTGTAATTGACGTGATATTTGCGAGCAGTCAGTTGGCCCAGCAAGCCGAATGGAAACTTTGCAGCTACTTAACAGCCAGTGATCACTTGGCCATAATGTGCAAAATCGGCAGAAATCCAGCCAATGACGCAAATGCGCGTAAAAATTGCAAAACGTACCAGGTGGAAACGTTCAACCCCATTGTGTTCGATGCTTCATTACATTTTCCCCAACTACCTGGTGACGCAAACAATTGCGCCAAACTGCTGGTAGACGCGATTTCATCAGCGTGCGATGCCAGTATGGTGACCCGTAGGGGCCACACCAAACAGAAGACAGCAGTCTACTGGTGGAATGCGACCACAGAGGTGCCTGCAAGCCAGACGCCAGTATCAAAGATCGCGTGGCAGAGGGGATTTTACAAGCCTACAACTGGAGTTCCATAGCAGGAGAAGCGAACTGGAACTAAGGAAAGCAAAAAGAAATTCGCGGCTGAAAATGACGTTTGGGGCCGAGCATATAAAGTGGCAATGAGAAAATTCAAAGCTGCCAAGCCAGCCACACCAGACGAATCTCAAATGCAGCTGATAGTGGAAACATTGTTCCCAGCCACTTCAGTAGTAGAACCAAGGTCGACCCTACACAGTGTAGCAACAGATGCTTGCAACATCAGTCCGGAAGAGGTACTTCAAGTAGCTGTCGGAATGAACGACCACAAGTCCCCTGGTCCAGACTCAATACCTAAAATAAGGCACTTAAATTGGCTGCCCGGCTTCACCCCGATAATGTGTGTCTATGTGTGTGTTCGAGTGTTTTATGTAAGGATTAAATCGTTTTGATGTCCTTCAAGAAGGTAAAATTTCTAATTATTTGCTGCTGGTCAGCCAGTCGGCCAGCCAATTGGTCAATTTCTTATGTGAACACATTGAAAACTTTGCCAACTATTTTACGCCTAAAAAAATTTTGTAAAAGATTACAAAATTCATACATACATATACATAGTTAAATAAATGTATATATAATAAGAAACTTGGAATTTTCAGCTTGTAAATGGAGAAGGGTGTCTTTTCTGGTTATTATCCTCCCTTTCGGCTAATAACCATTTATTTTCAACATTCAATTTAGGCAATGCTGAGAGAGAAGAAAAAAACCATAGAGCTGGAGAAACGAGGCCAGTGAGATTGTCAGAATTTGATTATTATACCCTGTAATTAGGTGGTAAACGAGAATACCTAAATTACCCTGGGATAGTGAAAAGCTTTTTCATCAGGCTGAGAATAGAGTAGGAGAAAATGCTTTATCAAATTGTACAGTTCCAAATTGTAAAGTTTATCAAATTGTACAGTTTTTTTCTTACAATCTCTTGTGTATGATCTCTAAAATATATAATAGTTGATGATGTTTTTCTTCTCAAAATCTCTTAGTTTTTTGCAGTTTTCCTAAACTAACAATTAGGGACATTTTCCTTTTCATTTTGTTCCCTTCCCTTATGCCTTTGTTTTCTGTGTTTACTAGAAAGAATTTCAATTTTCTTTCTTGTTCAAAGTTTTTTTTTGACTTTTCTATAAAAAACAACTTTATATAGCTCCAAAATGTATAAAATAACCTTACCTACTTAAAGAACTTTTAACTGCATTGCAGAAATTTATATAAAAGATCCATTTAAAGCCAAATCCATTCACTTAACAAAGTTAGTTATTAATTTTAACATTTTTCCAATATTTTTAACACAAAATTCAAAGACATTTGACTTGGCATTAAAAAACACGAGTATCATTAGGTTATCATTCACTTTCATACTTCTTGCAGGGTATATTCAAAGTCGTGTCGATAACTTGCATATCGAATTATTATTATTATTTCCATTGTCTTCAATTCTCAGGTTAATAAATCTTAAGCCGCGTGGCTCGTGGGGAACAAGAAATAATTCTATGTGGAAATCGTTTGTCAGCTTAGAGGTAGAGAGTCAATGTCTGGTCCTGCGAGTTGGTTGGGGTTTGAAGGTTGTGCTCTTAAACATTATTCCTTATTCCTGTCGATGGATGCTGCTGCTGTGGCTTGGCTTTTGCCTTCTTTTTAAATTCAATTTGTTTTCTCTCTGGCTGTCTTGATTATTTTTCTACTGATAATGCTAATAAGGATAATCCTCCGTCTATGTTGTCTGCTGCTTCTCTTGGACCAGAATGTGGATGATAATGATGGGCAACTTAAAGTTTTGTCTGGAAAGAGAAAGCATTTTATTTTAAATGGTAGCTGATGATGATTGGTTGGCTTTAGGCTCTGCGAGAGTTTTCACCACAAAATCAACACACACACACTGACACATACATACACACACTCGGCATAGGCTATATGGCAGGTGCATTCAATACCCTTTTAAACATTGAATCCTTTTCATATGCATTTCGGGTGAAACACTACACCATCCCGTTTCCATGCCATTCCATTCGAAACTCACATCCGAAATCATGGTTGCAGGGATAATGGATTTAATGAGTTTATTATTTGGTTGCGCCTACACAAAATTCCCATCCATTGTCCTATTCCATAGGCTCAGTCTACATTTTGGCCAGCTATTTTATAAAATGGCTATTGTATAAATGGTGATGGACTTACAACAAAAACAAAAATGAGATTATTTTAATCTTGGTGCTGCTTCTTTTTACTTATGTGTGTTTTTGGGTTTTTTATTCATGTGTCTCATTTTACAAATGTTACTGAACACTTAATAAATACCTTAACAAATTCATACACAACACTTTGATTTTGTTTCCTTCCTTTCCCCAAATTTTGTGTTTAAGATTTGACTTTTAACTATATTTGAAAGAGATTTGCTATCCTTAAAAATATCTTTAAAAATCTAAACTAGAAAATTTGGTAAATATTTTGGTTGAATTTCAATAGTAAAAGACACTGATTTCTCTCAACCGCACACTGAGCCACACTCGACGACAGTATATCCTGTCATCGCACATTTCCAGTGTTATACAGTTATTCATCAGTCATGTTTTTTATTACTCAACACAGATCAATTCGCCTTAAACGAAGGCACACAATTCAAATTCTTAGAAATGCCTAATTCAATCTATGACAAATACATATTCTGTACATAATACTTTATGTTACTAATTTATTAGTTTATCGTAAACTTATCATTAATACATTTTGAAGAGGTTAAATGAAAAGAAAGGTTTTTATATAAAAAGGGATATATTTTTATTAAATATAAACCATTAAAAATCTAGATATGTATATTGTCACTTTGAATTTTTAAACATTTTGCAAGGTTTTGGAAAAAATATTAACAATGTTTATAACTTATTTAATATAAAGACAAAAACTCTTTTCTGAAAGCTAGACAGATAGGTAATTTGTATGATCAAATTTGTCTGATCCTGTAAACAAGGACTTGCCAAAGAATATGCTTCTATGTAAATTGATTGAATCCCAGCCAATTGGCCTCAATGATGAGCATTCAATAGGTCATGTGAAAGCAACTGTCTCACATGGCCAAAACCAAAACCATTCTACACATTTCTTAACTTTTTTGCTGTGTATAATATTAAATGTGTTTGCGATTGTATTGTTTTATCTACCTTTTATAATATGCATGGATGTATTTTGCAATGATTCATTTATTATTATTTTTATTGTGATTATTTAATGAATTACAACTTATCCCTCATTTGTTGGGTGCCTTTTCAACCAGTTTTTCAACTTTTTTTCCCTACTTACATACACAATTGATGTATTTATTTTTAATGCCAATTCGCCCTCAAATGAGGTTTTCATGGCAATTAAACGATTTGCATGGCCAACACACACACACACACACACACTCACACACTTGCTCACTCACAATAAAAATCGCATATAATTAGGTTGAACTTATTTTTTGTGTGTGTGTTCGTTGGTCAGCCAGTTCTTTTTGACTTATATCGAATGAGTTTGGGCCAACCAGAATGCCATAAATTGAAAAGCGCCAATGCCAATCGGCTCGCCAATCCTCTGACCCTATTTCCCCTCTCATATGGTCTGATCTCTTCCCCTCTCTCTCTCTCTTACTCATTTTTGTGCACTGCTTACAATTTTTATAATTGGAATAATTAATAATACCATTATGTTACTGGGGTTTGGGCTTTAAGCCTATTTGCCTACTATAGAACCCCCCTCCCCCCTTCATCACTCGATCCGATTCGTTGCAATTGCAATTTTCAACTTCGATTTGGATCCAAAAAATAAATATTTTGCCAAAAATAATATTTAAGTAGATAATGGACAGAAACTAGTTTAAATGCAAAAAAAAAAAAAAACGAACCAAATTAGACAGTAAAAGGGATGAAAAGGGGTGACTGGGGTGGAGCTGAATTTGGGTCTAAAATGCCTTTATTAATTATTCCATTTAAGCAGTTTAAAACCAAATGCTGTGGCTAACCGCATGAACAATAATTTATTACAATATATATATAAACATTTTGGGGGTGGGGTAGAAAAAATATGTTTTAATTGCTTATTTAAATATCTATCTGCTTAAGGTAAAATTTCCTTCTTAGGCTCTCTTATTATCAAACATTGGAAACCCATACCATTGGAACAGATCTCCGATAATCCGGCTATACCAGTTAGTGATATACTGGGTGAGCTTACCTCGGTGATCACTTTGCGTATTGTCATCCTTTGATGTATTTATAATACATTCGAGCCAAGACCTCGCCACTGGGTGAGATCAAGGATAAATTGCTTAAATTGCTTGTGCTGCAATCACATGCTGTACTCCGCTCTACAGGATGTCCCTGGATGAGGTAAGTTTTTGGCAACTAATTAGACATTCACTTTGAACTTTCACTTTGATGGGGAAGGGTGAAAGATTTTTAACTAGTACCTAAGACACATGATGAAATGGCAAAATTCTATAATGATTTATAAGCGGTTTACGAGACAAAGCGCACACCCACACATAGATAGAGAGAGGAAGTAAGAGGGGAGTGAGAAAATCAGAGAGAGAAAAGAGTGGAGGACGAGTCTAGGATATTATCCGTTGTCGTCTTGAAAAGTAGCTAAAAACTTTTTGCCAAAACTCTCGAAACTCAAACCGCTAATTTGCGGCAAGTGAGGCATAAAGACATACATACACACACACCGACACACACACACACATGAAGTGTGTCCGTCGACAGGACAAACTGGTGCATAAGATGCGGCGGCAAGGACCACAAAGCGAAGGAATGCAGAAATGGTTTCAACTGCTGTATATGCGAGTCAAGAGGGATCACCGAGCGAAAACACGTAGCAGGCAGCCAGCGGTGCCCCTCAATAACGCAGGCTGGGCCCATGAAGTCGTCTCGACCAAGACGAAATGTTTAGCTTTACCCAGCTAAACTTAAACCACTGCGAGGCCGCCCACGAACTACTTAAGCAGCGGGTGCGAGAGACCAAATCTGACGCGGCAGTAATCAGCGAACCATTCCGCAGGAAAACCTCACCCAATTGGGCGTATAGCACGTCGGGCAAGGCCGCCATCTGGGCATGTGGCAACCCGCCCTCGCAGCTCCTTTCCAGGCTAGCTGGCGAGCACTTCATCAGGGCACAGGTCAAAGGGATATGGCTGTACAGTTGCTACTTGCCGCCCAGTCTGTGCCTTACGGACTTCTGCAAGGCGCTAGATGAACTGACGACCGACGTAAGGACACACAGCCCCACCATAATCGCGGGAGACTTCAACGCATGGGCACAGAATGGGGAAGCTCCTCCACAAACGCGCGAGGCCGCGCTTTGCTCGACGCTTTTGCCTCCCTAGACGTCGAACCATGTGAACCATATTGAACCATGCCACCCAAAACACGTTCAATCGGGCTGGAAGGGGATCAGTGATAGATCTTACGTACGTAAGCAGTGGCCTTGCGAGGACATCAGCCTGGAAACTGGATAATTGTTACACGGCGAGCGACCATGAGGCGATCTGTGTTACTATAGGCCGTGAAACGGACAGACGACAGCACGCAGCGCACCCCCTCCCTATCGACATGCCCTTCAAAGAAGACACGCTGGACCCCCAGGCGTTCTCTTCAATGCTGACCCGGCAAAGTCTCACAGCAACCACGGCACAAGAAATGGCGAACGAAGCCTGCAGTATGTTGGCTGCTGCCAGCACGGCAAGTATGGCCCAATCCAGACCATTCAGAAGCCACCACAAACCAGTATTCTGGTGGAACGGAGAAATTGCAGTTTTGAGGAGATCCTGTATGGCTGCAAGAAGGAAATACCAACGAGCAAGGAAGCGCATGGACTCGGACTGGACACACCACCACGCCCATTACAGCTCGGCTAGAAGGTCCCTCAAGAAGGCCATCCTTTCCGCGAAAAGGGAAGTTTATTTGCAGCTGTGTGACTCCGCAGAACACGACCCATGGGGAAGAGCATACAAAATAGTGGTCAAGCGGATACATGCAAACCGTCAGCTCATCCCATCTGACGCTGAAGAAGTCTCTCAAATTATCGACGGCCTATTCCCCAATCGCCCGGTTTCCCCAAGCATAGCTCAGCACCCAGTTCCAGCTTCACACACCATTGATGCGATCTCGTCGGATGAAGTCCTGGTGGCGGCCAAGTCGCTCCAACTCGGCAAAGCACCCGGTCCAGATCGGATCCCAAACCGCGCCGTTAAACTGGCCCTGACTCTACGACCAGAAGTCTTCGCAGCCGTCTTCAACCGCTGCCTCACCGAGGGAGTCTTCCCCGAGCAATGGAAGATCCAGAAGTTGGCCCTTCTCCCAAAGCCGGGGAAGCCTACAGATACTTCGCCCTCCTATAGACCGATTTGCCTGGTGGACTCTATAGGCAAGGTGTTTGAAGGTCTCATCGGAACGAGACTGAACGCTTACGTCAGCGAGTGCGGCGGTCTCTCAGCCAACCAATTCGGTTTTCGCAAGGCAAGATCCACCATTGACGCAGTCAGCAAGGTGGTTGGCATTGCCAGCAGCGCCATCGAAGGAACAAGATGGAAAGGAGGCTCCAAACAGTACTGCCTTGTTGTCACGCTTGACGTAAAGAACGCCTTCAACACTGCGGATTGGAGCTGCATACTCAGTACCATTCATGATCTCGGCGTCCCCCGTACCTCCTTGCCATCATTCGGAGCTTTTTTAGGCAGAGGATCCTGAGATACGGCACCTCCGACGGCCCTATGAGTCGTTATGTGTCTGCTGGAGTACCACAAGGCTCGGTTCTGGGTCCGCTTCTTTGGAACCTGATGTACGACGGAGTGCTGCGTCTCCCACTCCCGCCAGGTTGCGAAGCCATCGGATATGCTGACGACGTGGCTATTGTTGTTGTTGCCAAGGAGCTGGAGAAGGCAGAATCAGTGGCCTCGCAAGCTATAGCCAGCATCACGCGGTGGCTTCAGTCGGTTGGCCTAGCCCTGGCAGCCGAAAAAACGGAGGCGGTTCTGATCAGCAGTAGGAAAACAGTTGAGCATGCCTCAGTGCAAGTAGAAGGTTCCACAATCACTTCAAAGCGAGCCATCCGGTACCTGGGCGTGTGGCTAGACACCCGTCTATGCTTCAGAGAGCATTTGGAGAACGTTCAACGGAAAGCAGCGAGCACAGGACAGGCGTTATCGAGGCTAATGCTGAACACGAGAGGACCGAAACAGGAGCGGAGACTACTCCTGATGAGTGTGCTGAAATCGGTCATTTTGTATGCGGCACAAATCTGGGCCAACGCCATACACACTACGGCGTACAGTAGGGGCATTACCGCTACCTACCGTCTCTGCGCGCTAAGGGTCTGCAGCGGTTTTAGGACGGTCTCTGAGGATGCTGCGCTGGTGGTTGCAGGCATGATCCCCATCAACTTACTTGCGGACGAGGCCAGGAACATCGCGGACGCAAAGAGGAACGGTACACCAAAGCGGACAGCTAGCGACGACGCAAGGATGCAAAGCTTAGCCATCTGGCAAGAGCGATGGGATTCATCTAGCAAGGGTAGGTGGACCCACACCCTTATCCCCACGATCAGGCCATGGATTGAACGGAAGCATGGACAGGCGACTTTCCATCTGACACAGTTCATCACAGGACATGGTTTCAGATCTTCCCAGATTCGGACCGAGGCTGAGCCGTACTGCCTGACATGTGGTGAAGGAATGGTAGAGGACGCGGAACACGCCCTCTTCGCATGCAGGCGATTCACTAGTCAACGGCGGCTCCTGGAGGAAACGGTCGGCACTGTGCTGACTACCGAGAACCTGGTGCCCACAATGCTGGCAGACGCGGCGGCGTGGGAAGCAGTGAGCAGCTTTACAGGCTTCGTGGGAATCAGCCTAAGAAAGGCAGAGCGTGAAAGAAATGGCCATACGTAAAGGGTTATAGGTTTTTGCGAAGCAATTCCCCATGGGACGTCCCGCAGAAACCCCCCCTATACGTATTTGCAGCTTTAAATTTGTAATATATATATATTTTGTTGTTATTTATGTAATAAATGAATTAAAAAAAAAAAAAAAAAAAAAAAAACACACACATGAAGTTGTATTTCTTTCTTCACCTCGCCCTTATTTCTCCTCTCTCTATTTGCATCTTTGCATATGAAAATCATTTGGTAAATGTTTTGATAATGACTACAAAGCAAAAATTTGTTGCCTTGTTAAGCCTGCGAGTGAGTTTCGAGTTCGAGTTCATTTATTTGGTTCACTTTCTATGTATTTATATCTCGTTGTCTGTTCATTTCACTTTATTGAAATCAGCTTGAAAGGCTTATGAAACTATTCCAAAGGAAATGAGATTTAGGCTCAAGGATTTATTCTCAAATTCAACTGTGCTTGTAATTCAAAAGCTAGCAAAAATCATGTCAGTTTAATAAGAATTGTTGAAACTGTAAAAGGATATTAAGGACCTTATTCACAAGTTATTTGGCTGCTAGTTTGACACTCATTTAGTCATGTGTTCTGTTTTAGTAAGCTAATTTGGGATAAGTATTTTTGATAATACTTACTTCTTTTTAATTATGGAAGTAGTTGGGATATAGGAAGAGTACTACAGTAGAATCCGGCTAAAACGACGCTTAAGGGACCGACGTTATATTCGGAAGACGTACTAACCTGAGGCCCTTTCATAAAGGTTTGTATTGGGACGAAACTCATCGAACTTTGTCGCTATAACCGGTCGGACGTTATAAGCGGAATCGTTATAACCGGATTCTACTGTATACATATATGTACTAACCTGAGGCCCTTTCATAAAGGTTTGTATTGGGACGAAACTCATCGAACTTTGTCGCTATAACCGGTCGGACGTTATAAGCGGAATCGTTATAACCGGATTCTACTGTATACATATCTATATCTAAAGTCTGATAGGCTTACAGCTAGTTAACTTTTGTCTTAGACACAGTATTTACCTAATACCAAAATCATTATTTCACTTATATTCATTCAATGCTTTTCAAGTGGTCTCTCTGTTTGGACTCTTTTTAACCACCCAACATAAGATAGAGTAAGTCTCTATCACTTGAATGGGAGGCTTCTATCTCCTACAGATAATCTTAAGGCATATTTCATTAAATTTCAATTTTAATGAAGATTGCAGCAAATGCAAAAGTTATTTTTGGCAAATTAAAGTGTAATGTACACAACCCGGAATGAATCCAGATCATGTACATCCCCTCTTAGTCAAAGAATCTTCTTTGATCCAAGAAGAGGTCAGGTTCAGCCTATATTGGTGGTCTCTCTCGCAGTCCCTTATCATCAGATGTTATGATGGGCAAGAGTACCACAAATTAGGCCAAAGCCAACACTTCTACGGGCTTAGTGTATCGAGAAGTTTGGTCCGGGTGGGACTTCTGGCTGTCGGCTAGCAAACAGTCTTTGGGGGGGTTCTTTGGACCAGCTTTACTCAATACACCCGTAGTACATAAAATAAAACAAAGTCCCTAGAGCACGAATATTACACAATTATTTAACCAAAAGAGATGAACTAGAAGGATAGAGAAAAAGGGTATATTAGTATCGCACGAATAGGGAAGCTATGAGGATGTTATTATAGCTTCGCGTCTAACCCTCCCAACCAATGATTTTCCTTTCGCAAGATTCTGGAAAATCCCAAAATAATTCAGCTCACCGCTCACATTTCGCTACAAGGAAGATCACATAAGTTTTACTCAAACATTACAAAAGGATATTTATTCACGAGGGTTACGGAATTCCAAAATACTTCAATAAGTCGGAAACATAATCCAGTGAACTAAACTAAAATGATGATTCTTATAATCTACGGTAATCAAATTAAATAATTGGATCATTTCAGGCATCCAAAAGCCAAATTAGGGATAATATGTTTTGTTTTGTGAAATCTTAATTGTAAGGTGGATATATATAAACTTATAGATATTCAAAAATGAAAATGTCAATTGGAATTTGGAAGTTTCCACTTAAATTATGAGATTGATTATAATTAACTGTAGGCTCGCTCACACAGTCAAAGGCGATCCTTAATATCGATTTAATTTCTCAACACTGATTGGCAATTTTCTTTTTCTTTGATCTTTTCTTCTTAGCTTTACTGTACTTGAGAGAGTTTTTCTTATTTGCTGATTACTTGACACTGAACTCGTATTGTTTTTGCATACAAACAGGGAAATACCAGATCGAACATGATTTTTTTCAAGAACTTAGGACTTACCCATCCGTCCGGTCCGTCGAAGGCCTTCGTCGTCCGCTGGATGATGCTTAGGAATAAAATGTTAGGTTAAATCAAGCGTCTGGCATTCCTATGCAACAAATTCGGTCTAAGGGACTCTCAATCCGCAACGAAGAAACTTCTCTGCCCGTATCCGATTCGGGCGGCTATTCACGGTGTGCAGCTTTTGAGCCCACAGTGTCTCAAAAATTATCCCTGGCAAATTCTCGGAATTCAAATGTAAAATTCCTTGCTTAGGCTTTCAGCATTCAATTTAATTATGGCTAAGTTTTCAAAAGAACTTATTAGAAACTTCCAAAGATTCAAATATGCACAAAAATTTAACTTACGATAATAAGATTCACAAAACTTTATATTAATTGCTGTCCTAGATGCTCCAGATTAGTAATTAATTAATAATTTGGCTTGATGGCCCAGAAAATTTAAGATTTAAATTTTATATTTTTTTTCTGGAGGAGCAGCGTGGTTTATGCGTCTAGCCAGGGCGGAAGTTCGTCAGAAAAGAGTATGACCAATGCATGTGATCGCGCATGATGCTACTTTGCTAGGGTTGCACTAGTAAAGCTATCGAACTTCTAAGCTCAGCTGATCATTTTTATCGACACAATTACCCACCACTTACTGAAATACAAACTAACGCCTTAAAATTTAAAAATAAAACTAACGGCAGAAACTGGGCACTACAACCACAGGATAATACTAGAGCTTGCTTCGGAGTATTAACCTGAAAAAAGACAGTTACTGCCTAATGTCCTTAGCATGATAGGTTCCTAGCAGTTTACCATTTAAATCCTCTAACACATAATAACAGTTTCCTAATTTCTCTCGAACTCGAGACTTTAGCCACAACAAGTTTAACTTAGCACTAACGCATTTTTGGAAGTTACTCTGTGCAAAATTACGTTTAAAGACTTCTTGTCCTACCTTGAAATTAACCTCCTTGGTTCTCAGATTATATACCTTTGCATTCTGCTCCGCTGCCTGTGCTATATTCTTCTTGAGTAAATTACGCCGTAATGCTAGCTGATCGTCTTTTCGCAACACGTTTCGACTCATTTAGCATGTTAATCTTTTCGAGAAGAGTATATTGGGAACCATGTGTGGCCATGTCGAAGCCAAACAAAGCATGGAAAGGAGAGCATCCTATACTCTGATGATACGAATTCCTTAGTGCACAACTTATAGCAGGTATGTGTAGATCCCATTCGCGCTGGTCCTCTTTGAGATAGGCGCGTATTGCTGCAATTATGGATCTGTTTACCCTCTCAGAGGCATTCGACTGTGGGGAATAAACTGCTGTATATATATGTTTTATACCCAACGTCGTTAACCATGCGTTAAATTCGCTTGCCTTGAATTGCGATCCGTTGTCGCTAACCAATATCTCGGGAACTCCGTATCTAAAGAATATATTATCCTGTAGGTACTCTTGAATCACATTACTCTTAAATACTTTAAGGGGTTGAAGCCAATGATACTTCGATAAATGATCAACCACTATCAGGAGTCCAATATGACCACGTTTACTTCTCGGATATGGTCCCAAAAGATCAATATATAATCGCTGAAAAGGTCTCTCTGATACTGCGGGCTTACCCATTGGTGGCTTTAAGATTTGGTTAGGTGCTTTCGTTGACTTGCACGTCTCACAGTTTCGTATATAATCACGCACCTGTACCACCATCAATCCATCCAACTAGGAGAGTTCAAATCGACTAAGGGGCGAAGTTCTTCCAAAGCACACAAATCCTCTGAAAACATTCTGGACAAGGCATCGGGTACTACATTATCTTGACCTCGTCGGTGACTTACTTCAAACTTATAACCTTGCAGCTTCATGGCCCATCTCGCGAGTCTTCCTTTCAAATCTGACTGTCGCATCAACCAAACCAAACTGGCGTGGTCGGTTATGACTTCGAATTCCTGTAGTTCCAGATAGCAGCGGAATTTTTCAATTGCTTCCAAAGCAGCCAAGCACTCGCGTTCTGTTACGCTATAGTTTCGTTGAGCTGTTGTTAACTTCTTCGACATAAATGCTATAGGCTTCTCAGCTCCTTCTTCGTCCAATTGTACCAACATTGCTCCGATGCCATAGTTGCTTGCATCACAATGCACGAAGAATTTCTTGTTGAAGTCTGGATTAATCAAGATCGGTGCAGAGGTAAGCTTTTCCTTAAGTTTTTCGAAGGCAATTTGAGCTTCCTGTGTCCATAAAAATTTCTTTTTCTTAGTTAGCAATTGGGTTATCGGAAATGTAATATCAGAAAAATTATCAATGAATCTACGATACCAACCAACAACACCCAAGAAACCTCTGGTTTGCTTTATCGTTTTCGGAATTGGCCAAGTCTTTATTGCTTCTATTTTAGCAGGGTCTGTTGAAATTCCTCCTCTTCCTATAATATAGCCCAGATATGGCACTTCTGTAACACAAAACTTTGTTTTTTCTATATTTAAAGTTAGATTTGCCTTTCTAAATTGCTGAGACATACGAATTAGAATTTCTAAATGAGTATCAAAGTCTTCTGACACCACACAGAGATCGTCTAGGTATCCGAACACACAGTATTTCAGATCTGCTGGAATTAGATCGTCTATTAATCGTGCCATGGTTTGCGAAGCGTTGCATAATCCGAATGGCATTACAGTGAACTGGTACAAGGGGCGGCCGGGTATCGTGAAAGCTGTTATGGGTTTGGATTTTTCTGAAAGAGCAATTTGCCAGTAGGCATCTATTAAGTCAATTTTTGTTATAAAGTTTGCTTTGGGCAGTCGCGCGAAAATTCCATCTATGCTTTGCAGCGGATATGCGTCCTTTTTGGTGACTTCATTTATTTTTCTTGCATCCAAACATAATCGCACTTTTCCGGGTTTTATAACCAGACGCATAGGAGAACTATTGGCTCTCTCGATCACTCCCATTTCCAACATTCGGTCGATTTCTTTATACATCAACTTTTCAACCGCTGGCGACACGGGATAGAAGCGTTGTTTGATTGAGTTGCTTCTTTGATCTCTATGTCATGAAAAATAGTGGAGTTCGACCTAATCCCTGTTGTTTAAAATCCGGAAACAATTGAATAACATCGTTTAATCTTTTTTCTTGCTCTGGGGTTAATAGACATTTCTTTTCGTCATCAATCGAGTGAATGTTTTTATCTAATATGCTAGTCTTACAACGGTATGAAAATTCTGGACATAACTCAAAAGATTTCCAGAAATCGATTCCTAAAATAACTCGTTTCGCTAATGACGGGATAATAAAAAGATAAAGAGGTTTTCGCTTGCTTTCGTATTGCACCTCTGTTCTTATTATTCCGGTAACTGGATGTCTTTTCCCATCTGCTGTTGCCACACTTGAAACAATAGTTGAAAATCCGGGATATTTCGTCCAGTCTTTTGCTGCTAAATCTGATCCGATACAACTGATATTGGCTCCAGTATCCAATAGACCAAGCTCAGAAAATTCGAGAAACTTTACTGGAGCGTAGAAACGGCCATCTGCGGCTTCGTTAATCATAGACGCTATTATTCGTTTTTGGACATCTTTTACTTTCTTCCAAAAGCGACGCAGACGTTCGGTTGAGCGACTTCTGATGAACCGGCAAGTTGCAACCTCCTGTGCAATTATTTTATCTCGAATCGCTAAATAGTTTTGCAGCCGTTGATGGTATGGTAGTCTGGGATACGGCTGATTTTTATTTGTCAAATCTGGTGTTATGTTGTTTGTCGCTGTGTCATTCTTGACATCTACTGAGGGTCCACTTGACTGCGACGGAATGATGGGCCCTGATTGGAGTTTTTCGAACGGGATAGGCATACATCACATTGTGGTTTGTAGACATTTTTCTTTCCACATCCGTAGCAGAAAATGCGGCGCTCTTTTAAGCACATGTCCCATCTGTGTCCTTCGATGTCACAATTCCAACATATGTATTTCTTTTCCTTGACTTGAATTGCATTTACCTCCGGTTGAATATCTTCTTCCTCGGGATTTTCGTCTGTCTCTTCGAGTAAAGCGATATTCTTCCTAACATTTGTATACTTCGTAATGCGTTTTCCTGATTCTTCACGTATAAATTGCTCTCGGCGGTGCACCAACTGGCGAAGCTTAGATACCGATTCAATTGGAACGTATAATAAAGCTTCTCGTACTTCTGAAATCAGGTTTCTTTGTAGCTGATGTACGAGTCGTTTTTCCTCCAAAGGTATTACCAATCTCGATATCAAAGTCATTACGTCTTCATAGTAAAGATCAAATGCTTCACCACTTCTTTGTTTTCGGTTACGTATTTCTTCAAGAATCAAATCATCATCCTTAAAATCGTCGTGTTCTTGTTTTAAATCCATACAAAATTCTTCCCAAAAACTTCGTCATGTTCTTTTCGATAACGCCAATACCATTCCTTGGCTCTTCCGGTTAACAGTAGGTGTAAATTTCTGCATACCGGTGTAAAATCACTCTGAAAGTTGTCTACAGTTAATGCTTTTATTCTGTATAGAAACTCTGATACTGTAGGACCTTTAGGAGACGCATCAAATTTAATACCCCAACTTTGTACTAATTGGGCGGCTTTTCCAGGATTAATATAATGGTGTGATACTGAATCTGATCTTGGGGTTGGAACGCGATCATCGTGGTTGTTAGATCGTCCAACTGAATTATTTAAATTCAAATTTCCCAATCTCTGATCAATTAAATATTCCATTCTTTCAAAAATTGAATTAACATTTATCTCAGCTGCTCGATTTGAAATTGATTGTTGCTGTGACCGAGCTGAACGCTGTTGATTCGAGTTCTCCGGTTTACGTGCCGTTGAAGATTTAGGTTTTCTACCTCTACCTCCTGATTTTGACTGACTAGCCGGAGATGCTACATTGCTTGATTGTGATTGAGCTCTAGTATTATGGGTTTTCTTGTTTTTATTAACTATGGGACCCTCTGCTTGATCTGACATTATAAATTGGACTAAATATTTCTGGTGGCATAGTTTCTTACAAAAATTACATTCCTGATGTTCTTGTATATAATTTTCTATACACTCCTGATGAAAAACATGATTACATTTAGTAATCCTAAGCTCTTCTGTTTCTAATAAGGCTTTCAAGCAAATTGTACATTCTGCTTCTGGTAGCACACTCAATTCTTCATTACTCCGAATTACTGGCATTTTGACAAAAAAATTACTTTACTTTTCCACAAAAATTACTTTAGATACTTTATTTTATTTAATTATGTATTTAATTGGTTTTAATATATTTTATCATATAACGATTATCTTCCTTGTTTTGAAAGTGAGGGTGAGCAAAATTATAGGTGCAAATCCAAAACGAAAAGACTAATTTCAACCAACATCATAAACTGAACTCCCTTGTATCATCGGTCAGAATTCGGGCCTAGCCAAATCTCTGCAGTTCCAGATGAACAAGCAGTCAATTCATTGACATCCGCTGAAGCATTTATTCTATTGTAATTACAAGAAATGAATGGAATCAATAAACTACAATGCTAACGCCGACATCACAAGCCTATTGTGCTTTCTGGTCGTAAAATCGAAACAATCAAAATTGACGAATTCCAAGAAAAAACACAGCCTATAATATACGTCTGTTACTATTTTGTAGAGTTTGTATATGTTTCTAAGTATATTCACCGATTAATGCTTAAGCGCCTTATCACTGGTCAGAACTCGGATTCTCCAAATATCTGCATTCCTAATGAATAAGTCACTCAACCAACTATCCGTGAATACAAAAAGAAAGCGAAATGAAAGGAAAATAAAAATTTTTGATAGCAAAGGATAGATAAAAAGGCTGGGGATTTTATTAAGAGATAGAATAAGAAGTAGGAGAAGGAAAAAGGAACCTGAAATTCTTGAACCCTTCAGTTCAGCCTGAATCCTATAAAGAAACACGGTTGAACCGAGAAACTGTATACAAGTCTCACAAGCCCCCTAGTTGGGCGCCATAATTATGTAATGTACACAACCCGGAATGAATCCAGATCATGTACATCCCCTCTTAGTCAAAGAATCTTCTTTGATCCAAGAAGAGGTCAGGTTCAGCCTATATTGGTGGTCTCTCTCGCAGTCCCTTATCATCAGATGTTATGATGGGCAAGAGTGCCACAAATTAGGCCAAAGCCAACACTTCTACGGGCTTAGTGTATCGAGAAGTTTGGTCCGGGTGGGACTTCTGGCTGTCGGCTAGCAAACAGTCTTTGGGGGGTTCTTTGGACCAGCTTTACTCAATACACCCGTAGTACATAAAATAAAACAAAGTCCCTAGAGCACGAATATTACACAATTATTTAACCAAAAGAGATGAACTAGAAGGATAGAGAAAAAGGGTATATTAGTATCGCACGAATAGGGAAGCTATGAGGATGTTATTATAGCTTCGCGTCTAACCCTCCCAACCAATGATTTTCCTTTCGCAAGATTCTGGAAAATCCCAAAATAATTCAGCTCACCGCTCACATTTCGCTACAAGGAAGATCACATAAGTTTTACTCAAACATTACAAAAGGATATTTATTCACGAGGGTTACGGAATTCCAAAATACTTCAATAAGTCGGAAACATAATCCAGTGAACTAAACTAAAATGATGATTCTTATAATCTACGGTAATCAAATTAAATAATTGGATCATTTCAGGCATCCAAAAGCCAAATTAGGGATAATATGTCTTGTTTTGTGAAATCTTAATTGTAAGGTGGATATATATAAACTTATAGATATTCAAAAATGAAAAGGTTAATTGGAATTTGGAAGTTTTCACTTAAATTACGAGATTAATTATAATTAACTGTAGGCTCGCTCACACAGTCAAAGGCGATTCTTAATATCGATTTAATTTCTCAACACTGATTGGGAATTTTCTTTTTCTTTGATCTTTTCTTCTTAGCTTTACTGTACTTGAGAGAGTTTTTCTTATTTGCTGATTACTTGACACTGAACTCGTATTCTTTTTGCATACAAACAGGGAATTACCAGATCGAACATGATTTTTTTCAAGAACTTAGGACTTACCCATCCGTCCGGTCCGTCGAAGGCCTTCGTCGTCCGCTGGATGATGCTTAGGAATAAAATGTTAGGTTAAATCAAGCGTCTGGCATTCCTATGCAACAAATTCGGTCTAAGAGACTCTCAATCCGCAACGAAGAAACTTTCTCTGCCCGTATCCGATTCGGGCGGCTATTCCAAGCTGGTCGTGTTTGTCGAATTGTCTCGGTGCCCTTCACGGTGTGCAGCTTTTGAGCCCACGGTGTCTCAAAAATTATCCCTGGCAAATTCTCGGAATTCAAATATAAAATTCCTTGCTTAGGCTTTCAGCATTCAATTTAATTATGGCTAAGTTTTCAAAAGAACTTATTAGAAACTTCCAAAGATTCAAATATCCACAAAAATTTAACTTACGATAATAAGATTCAAAAAACTTTATATTAATTGCTGTCCTAGATGCTCCAGATTAGTAATTAATTAATAATTTGGCTTGATGGCCCAGAAAATTTAAGATTTAAATTTTATATTTTTTTTCTGGAGGAGCAGCGTGGTTTATGCGTCTAGCCAGGGCGGAAGTTCGTCAGAAAAGAGTATGACCAATGCATGTGATCGCGCATGATGCTACTTTGCTAGGGTTGCACTAGTAAAGCTATCGAACTTCTAAGCTCAGCTGATCATTTTTATCGACACAATTACCCACCACTTACTGAAATACAAACTAACGCCTTAAAATTTAAAAATAAAACTAACGGCAGAAACTGGGCACTACAAAAGATTTAACCTACCTACCATTGGTTTATTACGACTTAGCCCATCATGATCGTGTGGCGTTCCTTTCGTTACTGCACTCACATGACCCACATTGGACTATGTGTGTGTGTGTGATGGTGGTGAGGGGAACCCAGGCTAGTCAGCGGCTTCTCCTCGTGCTTTTGCTTACGATTGATATCATTGCATTTGGATCATAAATCACCCTCACTATCATCATCAAACAGAAATCACGGCCCGAAATACCCTTCAATTGATATTGTGACTAGAGTTTTATTGGCCCTGATTAATATTAGCAAAGCAGTCTCTTCCTCCCTCTCACTCCCTCTCTGGCTCTTTGTCTCTCTCTAATAACAAATACGCGATAGGAATATCAATTTAGTAATACCCCCGAACCCCAAAGTCGGCATAAGACAACGCGTCAACCCATTTTATTTACAATTAGGTGTCTGTCCCATACCACCCCATCCCACACCTCACCCTTTCTGTGTGTGTGTGTGTGTGTGTGTGTGAGTGTGTTTCGAGCAGCTTAAGTGATTTGGGGCGCTGATAGCAAATACCAACCAACCGACCAGCCAACTCATAGAGACATTATCTATTCTATGTCCATGAGCAGAAGCTCACGTATTTGGGTGACGAGCAGAGTAAAGCTTGCAGGAGCAGGCGGAGGAGAGTGACAGAGAGAGAGTATTGGTGGACTAGTGTAGAATAGAGCAGAAAGCCATATCTTTTTTTGAGCATTTAATTCATCGGTAGCCGTAATATTGGGGCCCCGAGTGAATTGGAAATATCTATCTGTATCTGTATATACCACGAACACAAATTCTATTTCTGTAGTCTGTTTCACTATTTGTTAAATTCATAAGCTGCTATATCGTTGCCTATGAGAGGGAGACTATCTACCTATCTATCTATCTCTCTATATAGAAGAAGCGCGGACAGTGCGGACAGCACGGAGTAGACAAGTAGCAAAGCGTTAGTTAATATCAGTTGGTTTTGGATGATGGGAAGGGGGGAGGGGCGGTGGTGAAAGGGGTTTTCTGTCTGTTATATAATATATATATATATATGCAATATCTATCTAGCTGTTGCCATATGATATCTATCTATCGGTTACCTATCCATTTATGGCTAAGTAAACCCCAGCACTTGAGGGCTCTTAACCGACTCGACTTTATTCCTGGCGTGATTTTTATGACGACCGCTTAGTCTGTGTCACCATTGAACTGAAGGTCTTTTCAGTCCAACAGGGCTTATAACATTGTTGCAAAACAACCAAATGAAAGATAAAATAAACTAAAAGAATTTTCGAAAGTCTCAACTATTATTAAGCCTCAGCTTAAGTTTTGTCTTGGCAGAATTGAGTAAATCAGAAATCGTTTTAGAAGTTCAAGGAGTTAAATCTCTAGGGCTCTTGTTATAAACTGAATTAACCTTCTCTAACAATAGAAAAAGAAAGTCTCCAAAATGTCACTATTAACTCTATAATACATTACCAACTTATCCCCCTTTTTGACCCTCTTGTAATGCTTTTCCATGTGTCTTTTCCTTTGTATCTTTGTAGGTAACGCTCTCACAGATTTGTCGCAGTTCGCATCAGAATACATATGCCATGCCCGGTGGGGATATATCGGATGATTTGCGTCGCAAATTCGATCAATGGTGGTCAAATCAACTCTCTCCCCAGGCCACAGCCATGACCCCCAAAATGTTGCCCTTCATGACAGCGCCGTCTGCTGTGCCGGTGGGGGCAGGACCCAATGAATTGGTCGATTTTCTTGTGGGAGTGGGCACTGCAGCAATGGCTGCGGCTGCCGCAGCAGCAGCTCATGCCGGTTCCATTGGCAGCCGAGAGAGTTTGTTGCTGGCCAATGAGGCAGTGGCCGCTGCCTATCATCCCAGTGTTGGACAGGGTGGGGCTGGGCGTGTGGCTGCTGGTCCCGGTCATCATTCTGGCATGCTTGTACATCCATCTATGCATCCGGCCATGCATCCTTCGATACATCATCATCATCATCATGGAGGATCACATGCTCTTCCTGAGTATGCCAATTAGAAGACTCGCATGCGAACCAGTTTCGATCCGGAAATGGAGTTGCCCAAATTTCAGAAATGGTTCCAAGAGAATCCCCATCTTTCACGCCAGCATATTCAGAATTATGTGGTGCAATTGAATGCCTTGGAGTCGCGTCGAGGTCGCAAGCCTTTGGATGTCAATAATGTGGTCTACTGGTTTAAGAATGCTCGCGCAGCCCAGAAACGGGCCGAGATGAGGGGCAATGTGACCACCACAATGAGTGCCCTGGGACACGCGGCCATGAACGGTTATCTGAGTCAGCATCATGGAGCCCAATTAGGGCAGAACTCCAGCTCGAGTGCTGGTAGCCAGCCCAGCATGAGCATGGGCAATCTGTCGGGCAAGTCGCATGATTATCTCAAGAGTCCCATGAGCTTGAAATCAGAAGATATTGATACCATGTCCCAGCATTCCAATGATATGGATGAGGAGGCGCCTGTAAGTCGGTCAAATACTCCACAATTGCCGCTCTCCCTGACCACCCACGAGACGAATCGGAATTCCCCGCTCATGGATGGCGATGAGGAGCACGATGACGATGAGGCCACAGCACCCACAAGAGCTAAGAGTGAAATTAGCGATGTGATCAATGGCAATGTGCATAGGGACGAACGCCAACAGCAACAGCAGCAGGAGAAATCCAATGAAGAGCACAAGGATGACATTTCCAAGGAGCATACGGAAGGTGGACATAACGAGCAGGATCATGAGCAATTACCCGATGATTCGGCTCTCAATCACAACAACAATGAGAATAAGTTGACCACCCCGAAATGCCGCAGCACACCCAAAGAGGAGGAAGATGATCTGGATATGGATGACGATGACTTGGAGGACAATGACAATGAGAACGATGCCAGTCATTTGGATGAATTTCGTTCCCCCTCGCCGGCCATGGATGGCAATTTGGTGGCCGCCTCGCACAAGGATCAACAATTGCCCTTTCCATGGTACCCAATTCGATGTTCTCGCAATCCTTCATGTACATGAGCCATTACATGCCAGCATTTGGCCAGGCGGCAGTTGCGGCGGCGGCAACTGCAGCAGCTGCGGCTGGTATGCAACCGAATGCTCTTACCGGGGCCGGGCTCAATCTCTCGAGCATCTGGAATGAGGAGCGACGCAAAAGGAATCGCACTTTCATCAATCCGGTCACCGAAGTGCCCAAATTGGAGCAATGGTTTGCCATGAACACGCATCCGTCGCACAATTTGATACTCAAATACACTGAGGACTTGAACACCATGCCCTACAGGTGAGCATCAACGAGAACCCAATCCAGTAAGACCCTTTGCTAACATATTTCGTGTTCTTTCGTTTTTGTTTGGCATCTTTTTAGGCAAAAATTCCCCGGCCTGGAGAGCAAGAATGTGCACTTCTGGTTCAAGAATCGCCGTGCTAAATGCAAACGTCTCAAGATGTCACTCTATGACAGCAGTCAGTGTGCCCAAATGGGCACTCTAGCTTTCTGCTCTCTGACGTGACGGTCGTGTTTTTGCATAGCTCCTGAGTTTTTATTAATATTTATTGTTTTTTCTCAATTTTTAATTGTGCTTAATTTGTTTACACTTCCGCTGGTGTTGTTCGCTTGACTCCCTTGTGTTTTATTTCCATAATTCGCCAAATTAATCAGTTTAAACAGTTTTTTCTTTTTCGTGATTAGTGTTTGGTGCATTTACATATTTTTTTTTTTTTTTTTCTCTTTCGTCATTGCTTCTGCAGTTGCTCCCCTCATCGCCCCCATTATACCATCAGTGCTAGTGGCTTTGTTGTTCTCTCTGCTTTGTGCTTGTGCTTAGCTTCTCTCCCGCGTAATCACTTTTGTAAGGCCGCCTCTCAAAGCTCGGCTTATAACTGTTCTTGCACTCTCTGTTGTGCTGTGCACTCTAGCTATCTCTTTGTTTTATTTGTAATTATTGATTATTTATCAATAATTATCTTTGTGCTGTGAATTTAATTTTTCTATATATTCTTATATATATATAATTTTTTTTGCCTTTCTTTCGGCTTTTTAATGGCTTGTTGTCTACCTAATTGCAAACATTCTGATCGTTTTGATGATCAGTATAGAGCAATATCTTGTTGACTCTGCGATAATCTTATTCGCTTAAAATGTACTGGCCTCAATGGCCGCGACTACGACAAATTTTCTGGTTTGTCTGTGTCTAAGCCTGAGCTTGGCTTAATGCGCTGGACTTGCCCATCTTGTGCCAGCCAGCAGCTTGATTTTAGCCGTATGTATAGGGATCTTCGTTTAAGGTTTCTTTCTTTAAACAAACTGGCCAAACAGCTGTCAAACGAGTGTGACTCTAGCGTTCAATTATTGTCGCAATTAAAATTTGTTCCACCTTCTGAGAAATTGCACAAGAAATGTACCCTTGAGTTGCCTCGTAAGCAGTCGCCAGCTCTCTCTATTACTTCCTCTCCGATTTTACTTTCGCCTACACCATCTTCTTGTCCCTCTTTATGCTCTTCTTTTCAGATTGAAGTACCCATTACAAGCCCTGGTGTACCTCAATCTATCCCTCACGGGAACTCTGATCAATCACAGGATCATGCCGGCTCTCAATCACTTGCGGATCCCAATGCTCCTCCGCCTCCACTAACTGTAATGCCTCATCGCAAACAATTATTTATTTCTAGGCTTGCTCCAGATACTTCTGAGTCGTCTGTGGTAATATTTGCCCTGCTAAGGTTTTAATTCAAAAGTTTAAGTTTTCTAGGCCTCGCGAAATCTCCTCTTTTAAAATTACAGTACCAAATGAGTACTTCTCAGCTATGGTTGACCCTAATTTTTGGCCAGAGGGCCTAGTTGTACACGAGTTTGCGCCCAATAAGCGCTCTCGTCCGTTGCCTGTCCACCTTCCTACTTTATCTTCTGCTTCAAAAAACTAATAACGTCTAGTCTTTGCATTCATTATCAAAATGTAAGAGGACTTCTTACCAAGCTGTCGAACCTTTTCTGTGATAGCCAAACCTTTTAAGCTGACATATTAGCTTTCTCTGAAACTTGGCTTAACTCCTCTGTTCTAGATAATGAAATTCTTTCTAATAATTTTATTTCTTATAGGCTTGATCGTGTTGGTCGTCGTGGCGGTGGAGTACTCATTGCTGTAAACTCGAATCTGTCTTCAAGTGTGGTGCCGATTGATCTCCCCTTAGGTATTGAGTTTATTTGCGTCGAAGTTACATGTTCTAACTTTAGCCTATATATCTCTTGTTCTTATATTCCTCCAGCTTCTGATATCATGATCTACGTGCACCATGCTGATGCTTTACGAACTATTTTTGGTCGTCTTAAAGATCGTGATGTTCTTATAGTTTTAGGTGATTTTAACTTGCCTAATATTTCTTGGCTTGTTGATGATAATCTATCTTTCTTAATTCCTTCATCTCAACATGTTTTTCTTGATAGCCTACTTGAATGTCCACTATATCAGTTGAATTCTTTCCTTAACTGTTCTAAAAGAATCCTTGATCTTGTTTTTGTCTCTGATCCCACTGTTAGTGCTGTATCGCAAACACAGCCACTAGTGAAACCTGAAGATCCTTATCATCCTACCATTGAAGTTACTATTTCTTACAATTCCGTTACTAATTTATTTAAAAACATCTCAAATTCTCGTCGTAGATGTTTTCGTAAAACAAATTTCAATCTTCTTAACAGCCTTATTTTCTCTTTTGATTGGTCGTTTCTATTTGAGTGCTGCGATATAGATTGTGCGGTGAAGTTTTTCTATTCTGCTCTTAATTCTCTAATTGATAAATGCGTTCCTTATGTGAATGTCTCTACCGTCTCCAGCTCGCCAGTCTGGTTCACACGTAGGCTCTCTAATCTTCGTAACATTAAATCGAGATATTTTAAAAGATTTAAAAAAACTGGTTCGCGACTTGACTATGCAAATTATTGTATAGCCAAATCTCAATTTTGTCTCTTAAATACTCAATGCTACAACAATTATCTCGTTCGCTGTAAGGCTGAATTTTATAATAACCCCAAAAGATTTTACAACTTTGTCAATTCCAAAAGACGCTCTAATGTCCTACCTTCCACCTTCAGACTTAACGACCAGTCTGCTAATAATGATTTAGATATTGCAGATCTGTTTGCTAAATTTTTTCATTCGACATATTCTACTACTGTTTCGGATCCCACCCCTATCTCTTTTCAATCCCACATTTAAATTGTATGTTTTTTCCCAGTATTACTGAAGACTGTATTCTCTCTAGCTTGTCATCTATGAAGTCTTCCTTCGTTCCCGGGCCTGATGATATACCTAGTTGCATCCTTAAAATGTGTTCTATTTCTCTATCTAAGCCTTTAGCTCGGTTATTCTTTATATCGAGTGAGACTTGTAGATTTCCTGATATTTGGAAGGAGTCATTTATTATTCCGCTTTTTAAAAAGGGTAGCAAATCGGATGTTTCCAACTACCGTGGCATTGCCAAACTTTCGGCAATACCTAAACTGTTTGAGAAAATTATTACGTCTTCTCTTCAACATCTATCCAGATCCACTATTTCTCCTTGTCAGCATGGTTTCATGAAAGGTCGTTCGTCGCTTACCAACCTTTTAGAATTGACTACCCTTGTACACCATGGCTTCCGTAAAAAGTGTCAAACTGATGTTATTTATACTGACTTCAGTAAGGCTTTTGATACGGTTGATCATTCTTTGCTTCTCGCGAAACTTAACATCATGGGTTTTTCACCAAAATTATTGGGTTGGTTAAAGTCGTATCTTATTGGCAGAACCCAAAAGGTGTCTTTTCGTTCCTCGATATCTAAAACTGTTCGAGTTACGTCAGGTGTACCCCAAGGCAGTCATCTGGGCCCACTATTATTTACATTGTTTATAAATGATTTGCCTTTGGCCTTGGCGCATTCACGCGTGCTCATGTTTGCGGATGACGTCAAGATTTGTTATTCCTATAATGATCCTTCTTTCCAACAGTACTTGCAATCAGATCTCGATGCGTTCTGTGATTGGTGCCACGTTAATAAATTACACCTTAATGCCTCTAAGTGTTCTTTTATGACTTTCAGTCGTTTGTCTCCGCTCCTAGCTCATTACTCTATTAAGTCTGTTCTGTTAGATTGTGTTCCATCATTCAAAGACTTAGGCGTTATGTTTGACCCTAAACTTTCATTTAATGTTCATATTTCTTCAATTGTCAACAGAGCAAGCAGCCTTCTCGGCTTCATTAAACGTTGGGCCAAAGAATTTGATGATCCCTATGTAACAAAGGTTTTATACACTTCGTTAGTTCGCCCTACTCTAGAATATTGCTCGCCAGTGTGGAACCCGCAATATGATGTTCACCAGCGTAGTATTGAATCGGTACAGAAGCTATTCCTTAAGTTTGCGCTACGCGGTCTAAATTGGGACCCGGGTCTTCGCCTACCTTCTTATTCTGACAGACTTCTTCTTATTAATCTTCCTTCACTTTATAACCGTAGGCTTGTTTTTGGCATTCTCTTTCTCCATAAACTAGTCAACGGCGAAGTCATTTCTACCAATTTACTAGATACGCTGTATTTTTGTGTTCCCTCACGTCGACCAGAAACTTTTTTCCTATTCACCTTAGTAGATGTCTGACTAACTACTCTCTTCACGAACCTCTTCGTGTTCTTTGCCAATCTTTTAACAACCTTTCTCACCTTATCTCTCCTCATCTTTCTGCCACTTCTCTTCGCGCTATACTTTTTAATCATCTACAGCGAAACCAATGAAAATATTCTGGACTTGGATTGGCTGCAACTCATCCCTGGCCACATTGGCCACCAGCCAACGGCCAACTCCGGCCTTATGAAAAAACGTTTATATGCATAACTCGACTGTTTTCTGTCCGATTTCTTTTGATCAAATTTGGTATTTTGCTAGATATGAGTATTAAATTTAAGTGTGCCAAATTTGGTTGCATAAGGTAAAAAAATACGGGAGATAATCAAGTTTTTCAAATTACGGGGGCGGAAAAGGTCGTGGCAAAGTTTCCATACAAACAAAATGTGTGCATTTACTAAGCGAATATACATACCAAATATGGTGTCTCTAGCTGGAAAAGTTTTTGAGATAAACGCTTTTTTTAAATTGCGGGGGCGGAAAGGGGCGTGGCAAAAATTTGAAATAAACTTGATCACTCTACATACTACACGAGTCTACATACCAAATTTGGTGGCTCTAGCTCTTACAGTCTCCGAGATCTAGGTGTTCATACGGACAGACGGACGGACGGACAGACGGACGGACAGACGGACATGGCTAGATCGACTCGGTTGTTGATCCTGATCAAGAATATATGTACTTTGTGGGGTCGGAGATGCTTCCTTCTGCCTGTTACATACATTTTGGCGACTTTAATATACCATTTCACCCTATGGGTGTATGGTATAAAAAGGAATATTTAGAGAAAACTAGATAAACTACTTATACTTCTAGCCACATACTAATTTAGTATGTGTTAGATTTAGCATGTAGATACGATATGATTCAAATATAATTTATAATCGCAATGAAAATCAACTACAACTTTAATTGTTATCAAATATTTCTTAATTCTCTCTCTGCAAAATCAACCCTGCTCTATCTCTTTCTCTGTTCCCCACTATCTCTCTCTCTCTCTCTCTTTCTCTCTTTTCACTTGAGCGTTAAAGTTATTAACGAACCAAAGAAAAGCCAGTTTAGGTTTTTTTGTGTAAAATCTGTAAATAAATTTAATAAATATATAAATAATAAATATATATACTAAGGATCCGCCTAACTAATTTTTAAGTTCTTATTCGTTGCACACACACACACACATACATACATACATACAAACAACGAAAAACACACACAGAGATACACATATATACCCAATCGAAACGGTATTTAATACCGAAACAAAAATATTTTCTGTTTCATTTATGTTTCTTGGCGAAAATTAAAAAAATTAAGAACTTCATCTACAATTAACTTAGCTATACATATATACAAAAATGTTAAAAAAAAAAAGAAATTGTTCCATTAGTTATTTGAGCGCGCACCCCCCTCTCCCTACTTCCCTCCAGCATTACTACAAAATCTTAAAAAAAAAAACACAAAAAGAGAATAAAAAGTAAATTAAATACAAATATAATATGTAATTTATTACCAAGCATGATACCAACACAAACAGACACACACACACACACACACGAAAATTAACCCTTCATCTATAGGTACACACATAGATACATAAATAGTTATATATTGTAAACACCTATTTATTAAGTAAAAATGATAAAGATTAGTTTGTATTGGTCGGATTCAATCTTTGGGTTTTGCGCAGATGCAACTTGCTCGTTGCATCGCCGGAAGAGAAGAGAGACGCCGTCTCTCCACCTATCGAGGACTTATCGCTAACAATCGATACTTATTACTAACAATCGATACTTATTTCTAACAATCGATACTTATTACTAACAATCGATACTTATTACTAACAATCGATATATGCATGAGTATTTAACAGACTTTAAATAATTGGAATCTTACAACTCGGCCGTCCTGACGAGGAATCGACCTCGATTCCAATTGGTAACAACGGAGGGGGTAAATAAGAATCTTAAGTGGCTGGTGTCGCCTTTGTTTGGCTATCAGAAGTGCAATCTTGATCAGGGGCAACCCATAGCTTTAATTTGGAGGCTTCTAGGACACCATCATATGGTAGTTGGGTGATTTGGGAGCCCTCTACATCCCGGATAACATATCGGTCGTTCGGAAGTTTTTTATGAACCACATACGGACCACGATACCGCCTGATAAGCTTTTTGTTCGTGCCTGCCGAAGTATCCACATTCTTAATAACTACGAAATCCCCCTCCTCAAAACTAACGGCAGGGAGGTGATGCTTCGAATAATATTCCGAATTATATTCTTGGGACTTAACAATGTTACGGAAGGCTAATCTCCGGACGTCTACCTCTGAGGCATCGACCTCCTCCGCTCTCACCCCACCGTTCGGTTAGTTCATCTACTACCACACCTCGTTGTTCAACACCGAATAGAAGTACGGAAGCGGCAAATTTGGTTGTGGAGTGGACGGAGTTATTCAATGCAAACTCTATGTTCGGCAGTTGTTGGACCCAATCTGCGTGGTCCACAGGTTCCGTCAGTTTACCCAACATGGGGCCCAACACACGGTTAACCCGCTCGACTTGGCCGTTGGCCCGGTGTGAGGCAGTGGCATTCAGCACATGAATTATATTATTGGCCTTCAGAAATTCTTCAAACTCGGAGGAAGTAAAGCAGGTACCTCGATCACTGATGATTCGGCGGGGTCTACTGTAATTTGCGAAATACTGAGATTCTAATGTCTGGCATACTTCACGTGAATTAGTCGTGGCGGCAGGGTACAGCTTCACAAATTTGGTGAAAGCGTCAATGACAACCAGAAGATACTTTTTCTTAGAACGTATGGACGGAAGGGGGCCAAATGGTCAATATGGACGGTATCAAACGGAAGGGGCACTTTCGGAATACTATGTAGCGTGACACGGTGGTCCGAAGCGGACGCGGAGTAGTAGATACACTTGAGGCAATTTTTAATGTAATTGTTAACGTAAGACTTCATACACGGGAACCAGTAATGCTTCTTGATCTGTGCACAACATTTCTCCGTGGCCATATGGCCAAGCTTCTCGTGCACTACTCGTATGACATGATTTACCATTTCGGAAGGGACATAAAGTTGGGGTATACTCGTCGAGGACAGGCGGTACACTACTCCATCTCGCAGTTCGAAATTCGCTATCTCATATTTCTCTAACTCATCTCGGAGTTTGACAATCTCAGGGTCCCGGTTCTGGGTTAACTGCAGTTGGAAGTCAAGGTTTATATCGTCAACGTATGCGGCAGTTTCTATTCTACTTAGAGCATCAGCATGGGGCATACCCAACCCCGAGCGGTGTACAATCGTGTAGTTATAGTTTTCCAACAGCAGGGCCCAGCGAGCAATCTTGGCGGAATGTCCACCATTTCTCAGTGTCAGCGCAAGGGAATTACAATCGGTCACGATTTTGAACGGGATGAACTTAAGGTACGTCTCAAAACGTTTTAAGGAATACACTATAGCTAACGTCTCTAGCTCATAACTGTGTAGTTTCGATTCAGCGGCGGAGGCCATCTTAGAGAAGTAGGACACTGGGTGTAATTTACCGTCTGTTTGTTTCTGGAGGAGCACTGCTCCGAAACCAATTGAACTAGCATCGCAGTGTAACTCTGTTTCAGACTTCGGGTTGTAAATAGATAACACGGGGGATTCGATCAATTTCAACTTCAGTGTTCGGAAGGCTTCAAGGCATTCATCGGAGAAGACATAAGGGGTATCTTTTCTTAACAATCGGGACAGCGGACACGCAATCTTAGCGAAACCTGATACAAATCGGCGGAAGTATGAGAATAGGCCTAGGCAACGCTCTAATTCCTTGCTATCCCTTGGAATGGGCAAATCCCGTATCGCCTGAATATGGGCTGGTTTAGGCGTGATACCGGCGGAATTGGCTAAGTAGCCCAAGTACTCTAGTTCCCTATACGCAAAACGGCATTTCGTCAGCTTCAGGCATAGCCCGTTCACTCTTAACACATACAATATTTCCTTCAGAATCTCAAGGTGGGTTTCAAAGTCATGCGACGCGTTCCTTAAGGACAAAATAAACAAATCTAGCAAACACGGAAGGGCCATTACAAAGTCCGAAGGGCATGCGTACATATTCAAACTGGCCATCAGGGGTTACAAAGGCAGTATATTTGATTGAGTCTGGGTGCATTTTCACATGGTGGAAACCGTTCTTCAAGTCCAAGATAGTGAAGAATGATTTGCCACCAGATGTTCAATGCAATCATCTAACAGAGGAATCGGAAAATGATCTCGAACTGTAATTTTGTTCAACGGGCGGTAATCTACACACTTTCTTAGGGTGTTGTCCTTTTTGCGTACAGGGACAATCGCGGCAGCGTAAGGGGAACTACTGTGGCGAATAATGCCAGCTTTCAAGAGATCGTCACAAATCTCACGCACCTCGATGCGTTCGTGGTGCGACAGACGGCGGGGGCGGCAGAAAATCGGAGTTTGGCTAGTCAATTCTATTTTCATCTCATAGTTCATGGGCTTGATTAAATCTGGATCAACTTGTACATACGAAGTGGAAATAATAGACTTAAGGGCTGCGGTTTGCTCTTCCCGTAACGCGGGCTCTATATCAAAGTCTAATTCACTGACAGCAGGGAGCTCAATGGAATTTATCGCCATAAGTGCATCGTTCAATGTTTCCGAAGGTACAGCAGAAGTTTTCGGAAGGGGAGAATCAGACAACAATTCGGCAGGCACAATCTCATTCCTATCACACTCTATATCAAAGTCTAATTCACTGACAGCAGGGAGCTCAATGGAATTTATCGCCATAGGTGCATCGTTCAATGTTTCCGAAGGTACAGCAGAAGTTTTCGGAAGGGGAGAATCAGACAACAATTCGGCAGGCACAATTTCATTCCTATCACACGGTAACAACACTCACCAGTTGTAAATGGTCTAGTCGATCTCCCGCTTCATCAGCGGCGGCGGCAGTGATATTGGTGGCATTCCCAATTCGAGACGGGCAGTTTTTGTAGCTGTGGCCCACTATGCCACACTTGAAACATGAATTCGGAGGTCTCATTGGTTTCGGGCATTGACTCTTGTAATGCCCCCATCCTGAGCAGTTGAAGCATCTGGTCTCACTCGTGACGGTGCCTGACGATTTATTTCCAGGCGCCACGGCAGTTGTTGTTGGCTGCGCCTTCACACTATTGCTTTGTCTGGAGGCAGCGGCCAGCATACGGAGGCGCTCGTAGCGTTCCAGTAGGGGCTTCAGTTCAGCCATTGTCCGAGCTGAGTACAGCATGCCGACTCGAGTAGAGTTGTCCCGCAGTCCATCAATGATCAGGTCGACCAGCTCGTTCTCCGGAATCGGAGCATTCATGGCAATCTCCTGCATCTCGATTGCGAATCTTAAACATCCCTCGCCTGCCTTGATGCGCCGGCCACGCAGAGCGTGGTACACTTCCTCGATGCTACACGAGCGTCCAAATTCTCGCAAGAGGATTGCCTTCAATTCTTCGTAGCTGTGCACCGATACCGTGCGCCGTACCTTCCAGCATACGACGGCATGCGACCAACCGTAGGCGGTCGTTCAACTGCAGAATTTCAAATGCGTCTTCCAGATCGTTCAGCCATTTCTTCACATCGTATGCGGTATCCGCTGAAAATCGAGCCACCATGCTCTCAATAACACTCACGTCACAGACTTGCTGCCTCGGTGCTTGGGATTCGTCAATCCCCTGCTGCAGTTTGCGGATTTGATGCTGTAGCTGTAGCAACTCATGTTGTTTCTGTAGCGTCACCAGTTGCTCATCCAGGCTGGGGGAGGCGGAAGTGGCCGGTGTGCGGCAGGTACCGTAATGGATGCGACGGCAGCGGCGGCGGGTACAGCAGTGGCAGTGGCGGCGGGTCCAGCAGTGGCAGCGGGTGCAGCAGTGGCAGCGGCGGCGGGTACAGCAGTGGCAGCGGGTACAGCAGTGGCAGCGGGTACAGCAGTGGCAGCGGGTACAGCAGTGGCAGTGGCGGCGGGTCCAGCAGTGGCAGCGGGTGCAGCAGTGGCAGCGGCGGCGGGTACAGCAGTGGCAGCGGGTACAGCAGTGGCAGCGGGTGCAGAGGCGGCAGTCTGCAGAGGTGGCCTGTAAGCGGCGGACACCGCAGCGGAGGGTACAGCAGGGGCGGGTGCGGCGGCAGCGGTTACAGCAGGGGCGAATATAGCCGCAGCGGGGCCGGCAGGGGCGAGGATGGCGGCAGTTGGCACAGCAGGAGCGAGTATGGCAGCAGTTGGCCCAGCAGGGGTAAGCATGTCGGCAGTTGGCCCAGCATGGGCGAGTATGGCAGCAGTTGGCCCGGCAGGGGCGAATATGTCAGCAGTTGGCCCAGCGGGGGCGAATATGTCAGCAGTTGGCACAGCAGGAGCGAGTATGGCAGCAGTTGGCCCAGCAGGGGCAAGCATGTCAGCAGTTGGCCCAACATGGGCGAGTATGGCAGCAGTTGGCCCAGCGGCGGCGGGCCCGGCAGGGACGAATGTGGCATCAGTTAGCCCAGCAGGGGCTCGTATGGCGGCAGTTGGCCCAGCGTCGGCGGGCCCGGCAGGGGCGAGCATGTCAGCAGTTGGCCCAGCATTGGCGAGTATGGCAGCAGTTGGCCCACCAGCGGCGGGCCCGGCAGGGGCGAATGTGGCATCAGTTAGCCCAGCAGGGGCTCGTATGTCGGCAGTTGGCCCAGCAGCGGCGGGCCCGGCAGGGGCGCGTGTGTCAGCAGTCGGCACAGCGGTTCTCGGTACTGCAGCGGTAGTCACCGCACTGGGTGCACTAACAGCGGTGGGCGTGGAGGCGGCCGTCCTAGATTTGGAACGTGTGGCGTGCCGTGTCCCGAAATATGTATCCTTTCGGGTGGTCATCCCACTTCTGAGTTGTAAACACCTATTTATTAAGTAAAAATGATAAAGATTAGTTTGTATTGGTCGGATTCAATCTTTGGGTTTTGCGCAGATGCAACTTGCTCGTTGCATCGCCGGAAGAGAAGACAGACGCCGTCTCTCCACCTATCGAGGACTTATCGCTAACAATCGATACTTATTACTAACAATCGATACTTATTTCTAACAATCGATACTTATTACTAACAATCGATACTTATTACTAACAATCGATATATGCATGAGTATTTAACAGACTTTAAATAATTGGAATCTTACAATATTAAATATTCCCAGCAAATTTTTAAATGATTCAATAAATACAATTTTAAATGTCAAATTTAAACTAAATTGTTTATGCCCAACCGGGCAACACAAGGGTTAAAGGAGGCGGAAGCTTTCACCTCGCGCCGCTCTCCCGATGATGCCCATCGCTCTCCCCACAAAAGAACTCCCCACACTTCGCTCCAAGCGGGGCTTGCTCTTAAGTAAGCTAAGATCCTCTCGAAGCATTAGCATCGGTGGAATTTCATCCATATTTCAAGCTAAGTAATTTTTTCCAAATTATAGGTATATGAGTACATGTACATGTCTCCAGCATCCGTACCCATACTCACATACATATAATTGTTGCCCTTGATTCTCCTAATCCAAGTAAAATTACTTTCGCGCAAATTTTTCCTCCTCAAAGGAGAGAAAATTTTGGTCCCCAAATTTTCATACATATATAAGTGTCCAGTACATAAGGCGCCATATTGGTTCGCCCACTTCAAGTTTTTTTTTCCTCGCACTTTGGCATATATAGGCCAAGTATATAAGGCGCCATATTTTATTTGCCTATTTCCAATATATATTTTTTCGCAATTTCAAAAAAAATTTTTAACACATATGTATGTATGTATGCAGTGAATCAAACCTACGAAATTAAAAGTGATCTCCTACATATAAAATATATATATGCATGCAGAGTGTGTAAATGTGACAAAAAATTACAAATTTATCCAGTGCTACATTAAATCCAAAAATAAAGGTTTTGTGCAAATACAGTCCACTCCTGGGAAAAGTGTGCGCGCAGTGAAAGGTGGTTTCAACGAAGAGAAGAAAATTTTCAATACAACTAATAAAGATTTAAAAAAAAAAAAAAAAAACGAAAGTGAACCACCCTCTCACGTATAAAAGCCACACTTAGACATTTCTGGTGTCCCGCGACACCCTATAAAGTTGGGGCATATCGGTTAGACACAGCAAAAGAATATTTAAAAAAAAAAAATTTTAAATACATATACTCCAACATTTTACATATCCATACACACACATATATATACATATTTTCCATACATAAAATTTTACATATATATATTCATATCCATATACATATACATATTTTTCCATACATAAAATTTTACATATTGATACTCATATACATATCCATACATATATTCCACAAAAATTTCTAATTTTTTCGCACACAAATATATTTTTCCATCAACGCGAACAAAATCCCGGTACCCCCTTGCAGCCTATACACATACATACATACGTGCATACATAAGTACCGCTTAACTGCAGTATACCAGCACAGCTGCAAGCTCATGTGCCAAAGACCGGCACAAAGCAAACGACCAAAAGTAGCTGTGCTATATACCCTAGGTTGGCAGGCACTTTGTGGGGTATATATGTTGAAGGGTCACGTTGAGGAAAAATCGAATAATATTTAATTATTAAAAATTTGTGTTCCGCGCTTTTGTTTATTCTGATTCCAAAGCGTTTCAAGTCGTATCTTTGGTTCTATTTCAATTCCAAAGTATTCCCACGCGTTCCAAGTCGTATCTTTGGAGTTAGATTCCAATTCCAAAGTGTTTCCACGCGTTTCAAGTCGTATCTTTGGTTCTATTTCAATTCCAAAGTATTCCCACGCGTTCCAAGTCGTATCTTTGGAGTTAGATTCCAATTCCAAAGTGTTTCCACGCGTTTCAAGTCGTATCTTTGGTTCTATTTCAATTCCAAAGTATTCCCACGCGTTCCAAGTCGTATCTTTGGAGTTAGATTCCAATTCCAAAGTGTTTCCACGCGTTTTTAAGTCGTATAGAAGAGAAGAAAATTTTCAATACAAATAATAAAGATATAAAAAAAAAAAAAAAAACGAAAGTGAACCACCCTCTCACGTATAAAAGCCACACTTACAAGGGGAACTTCAGGTATGCGAATCACCGATTTGGATGAATTTTGGATATGTTGTAGAATACCCCGTCATTTGAAGCTGTGTGAAATATTTCGGCGCACTATTCTATATTTTCCTAATAAATCGGCTTTAAAGTTATAGCTTTGGTGACTTATAAGTAAAACGCCAAGTGGTCTACAAGCAGCTCGATGGTGTAAGGGGTAGAGGTCCTGCCTTAAATCGACGGAACTCTGGTTCAACCCCCGCCCGAAGCTAGGTAGTTTTGGGTTTTCATTTTTTTTTTTTTGCTTTTTCAATAATTATTTTTGTGTAATAGCGAAATAGGTCTTTTGATGATTTGTAATTGGAAACATTTTTTATGTATATTGAAATTATTGTAGATGCAAATTATTATTATTAACTTGTACTCTTAAGCTAATACCAGCTATACGCACGCCATTATGTACTGTATTTTTTAGGTAAGTTTAAAATATGATAAAGAGAATGCAAAACTCCTTAACGCTTATAGAAGAAAATCGAGAAATTTCATCAAAAGAAGACTGTACTAAAGTAAAATCCCCGGGGCAATTCCACTTGTCATCTCTGATATTGAAGGGAATGCTCAAGTATGCATGGTTCGCTTCAGATTAGAAAGTGGTTTTCCAAAATTTTTATTTCGTTTGTTTACTTAAAATTGGTTTAAAGTTGGTATGTTTTTGCACAAAAGCATTATTTAAACATATTCATAGTCTTGAGAAAATATACATACGGGTATCATGTTTTTATGATTTATATCACAACAAAAAATGTGAAGGCAGAAGTTAATTAGTCTATTTTGCGTCTATATTATATATATGTTTTTGTAAAGGCATAAAAAATGAATCCAATCAAAAATCATCAAAAGACCTATTTCGCTATTAAACAAAAATAATTATTGAAAAAGCAAAAAAAAAAAATGAAAACCCAAAACTAACTAGCTTCGGGCGGGGGTTGAACCAGAGTTCCGTCGATTTAAGGCAGGACCTCTACCCCTTACACCATCGAGCTGCTTGTAGACCACTCGGCGTTTTACTTATAAGTCACCAAAGCTATAACTTTAAAGCCGATTTATTAGGAAAATATAGAATAGTGCGCCGAAATATTTCACACAGCTTCAAATGACGGGGAATTCTACAACATATCCAAAATTCATCCAAATCGGTGATTCGCATACCTGAAGTTCCCCTTGTTAGACATTTCTGGTGTCCCGCGACACCCTATAAAGTTGGGGCATATCGGTTAGACACAGCAAAAGAATATATAAAAAGAAAAAAATTTTAAATACATATATATACATATACTCCAACATTTTACATATCCATACACACACATATATATACATATTTTCCATACATAAAATTTTACATATATATATTCATATCCATATACATATACATATTTTTCCATACATAAAATTTTACATATTGATACTCATATACATATCCATACATATATTCCACAAAAATTTCTAATTTTTTCGCACACAAATATATTTTCCATCACCGCGAACAAAATCCCGGTACCCCCTTGCAGCCTATATACATACATACATACGTGCATACATAAGTACCGCTTAACTGCAGTTACCAGCACAGCTGCAAGCTCATGTGCCAAAGACCGGCACAAAGCAAACGACCAAAAGTAGCTGTGCTATATACCCTAGGTTGGCAGGCACTTTGTGGGGTATATATGTTGAAGGGTCACGTTGAGGAAAAATCGAATAATATTTAATTATTAAAAATTTGTGTTACGCGCTTTTGTTTATTCTGATTCCAAAGCGTTTCAAGTCGTATCTTTGGTTCTATTTCAATTCCAAAGTATTCCCATGCGTTCCAAGTCGTATCTTTGGAGTTAGATTCCAATTCCAAAGTGTTTTCACGCGTTTCAAGTCGTATCTTTGGTTCTATTTCAATTCCAAAGTGTTCAAGTCGTATCTTTGGTTCTATTTCAATTCCAAAGTGTTTCCACCCGTTCCAAGTCGCATCTTTGGAGTTATATTTCAAATCCAGTGTATTCCCACGCGTTCCAAGGCGTATCTTTGGAGTTAGATTCCAATTCCAAAGTGTTTCCACGCGTACCAAGTCGCATCTTTGTAGTTATATTTGAATTCCAAGGTGTACCAAGCCGCTCCTAAGGTTTTTTTGGCAGTGTTCCAAGTCATTCCAAACGTACCAGCTCGTTTTCTGGATTTTCAATCTATTTCAAGGCGTTTCAAAGCCGTTCTCTAAGTGGTTTGTTAGCGTTCCAGTTTTTCCCAAAAGTTCCAGTTGGTCTTTTTGGCTAATTTTCAAGCCGTGCCAAACCAGCTCACCACTTTATAACCGCCGCTCGCTGGTGTTATGAGCCCGTCAAAGGACGAGAAAGCAGCTGAGAACACTGCAGCCCCGAGCAAATCCTCAATTGCTGCTCCAGGTCAGCGCCAGAGGAGTACCAGCCCTACTACTCCTCCTTCCCGAGCATTTCAGACCCTCTCTAGTCCATTAACTCTCACGTCCGCACCATCGAGCACGACCTTTCAGCAAGCCACGTCAGAGCCACGACGAGCAAGCCAAAAAGAGGTCAAATCGTTGGTACCACTTCCACAGATTTTGGTAACCGCCCTAAGAGTCACTCGGTCCGAAACCAAAAGGGTTTTAGCTGCTTCCACCATGGCTTTGAAGAAGTTTGTTTCCATTTGCGATAAACTAATTCAGTTTGAAGTCGACACCCACGTCACTTCACTGTCCGAGGTCAGCGTATTTACGCTCCAAGTCCGTCGTGATCGAGTTCAAGCGTTGTGGGAGAAGGTCGAGCAGGAATATGAGAAATGCGAGGCACTCACAGATGGTAAAGACGATAACTCTGAAGATTTAGCCATCCAAGCTAAATATGACAAATGCTATCAAGTTTACGAGCGATGCACGGCTCGATTAAACGAGCTTATCCATGAAGGGTCTGCTCCTACTCCTCCGAACCGTCATGCGCCTACCTCTGCACCAGCAGAACGAGGCTGTCGATTGCCACCCATTGACACAGAAGTCTTTACGGGAGATTACTTAAAATGCCCACGTTCCGTGACTTGTTTACAGCCATCTACATAAGCGATTCGCGAATTTCCCCCGTTGAAAAGCTGTACCATCTCCTAGCGAAAACGAGGGGTGAAGCCAACCTCATTGTAGCAAAATTCCCGCTTACAAATGATGGTTTTGAAACGCCATGGAATGCACTCAAACAGCGTTTCGAAAATAAGCGACTTATCGTGAACAGCCAATTCCGAGCACTTCTTGACCTGCCTCAAATTTCCCATGAGTCCGGAAAAGCATTACAGGATCATCAGAATGCTCTGCAGGCATCCATTCGCGCTTTTGAGCACTGTGGCCTGCCAGTAACCACTTGGGGAGGCATGTTCGTATTTTTCTGTTCCGTCAAATTGCCAAAGAATACTTTCATTATGGGAACAATCTCGAGAGACAAGACTGCCATTCCAGAGTGGCAAATGATGGACGATTTCCTCACTGAGCGGTTCCGTACGCTCGAAGCAGTGGAAAATACAACTGCAATGGCTATTTCGGTTCCCACACCGAAACCTCCACGAAATCCGCTTCCAGCCACCCGAAAGGCTAATACATTTGAAGCTAAGGTAACCACCAAACCAAAATCCTGTGATCTCTGTATGAAGGAGAATCACCCGGTGCGTCGATGTCCCCGCTTCCTTCAGATGACGGTGCCAGAGAGGGTGGCATACATAAAGAAAAAGTCCCTTTGTCTGAACTGTTTCGCAAGAGGACATCAAGTAAAAGATTGTCCGAGTCAGCACAATTGCTTCACGTGCAAGGGGCGTCACAATACGCTCTTGCACAAGGACGCCCGACCGGAGAATAATCCAACGCCGGTCCCAGCCCAGTTCGCACAATATTGTCCGGACTTACTTTACCTCTGAGGCAAGGTCCTCACGAGATAAGTTGCTAGGTACAGCCATCGTGGACTTTTGGCACAAGGGCACTACTTATGCTTCACGGGCCCTATTAGACCCGGCTTCGGAAGCCAATTTCATATCCGAAAGAATGTTCCGACTCATGAAGTTACCATTCCAAACTGTCAGGGCCGAAGTGACAGGCATTAACGGAAAGGTCAATAGAACCTTGAAGGTCTGTCACATAAGCATTCGGTCATCGCATGGACCTCCAGTCCAGATAGAGATAGAAGCTTTTGCCTTGTCCCAAGTTGCTGATGATTTGCCGTCATGTACGATAGCCCAAGCCACACTGGAAGGAATGCCCAATATTCCTCTAGCCGACCCCTCCTTCAGATTAAAGGCAAAGATCGATCTACTTCTTGGCATTGATGTCATACCAGCGGTGACTCTTTCCGGCATCCAGACCGAAGTGTGCGGATCTTTAATGGCTCAAGAGACGAGATTCGGTTGGGTCATTTCAGGCCCGTTGCAAGGGGTCCCCGTTAGTTTTAATGTGCCGCGTTCACCACGAGGGTCGCTGTTAGCAGAGAGGAGGGACTTGAAACTCTTCTCACAAGGTTTTTGGAGGTGGAGGATCTACCGGGCAAACCGGTAGAAGACTCTGACTCTGTTTGCGAGGTCAATTTCCAGAAGACCACAAGAAGAGATGTTTCGGGGAGATATACGGTCTCACTTCCGTTTCAAGATCCAACCAACATCAACCTTGGTCATTCCAGACCAGGGGCATTGGCTCAGTTCCTAAAAAACGAAAGCCGGCTCCTTAAAAATATTCCGGCAAAAACTGAGTATGACGCCGTCATCCAAGAATATTTGGACTTGGGCCACATGCGTCAGGTTCCATTTGACGGCACTAATAACAATTTTTATTTGCCACACCATGCGGTTTTCAAGCCCGACAGCACCACAACAAAGGTACGGGTAGTGTTTAACGCCTCTAGCAAGTCCACCAACTGAGTAAGTCTCAACGACATACTTTACCCTGGTCCGGTACTTCAGTCCGATCTCACTACTCAGATTCTCAAGTGGCGTTTTTTCCGAGTAGTTTTCAATGCCGACATCACAAAAATGTACCGCCAAATTATGGTCGATCCAATCCATACGCCATTTCAGAGGATCCTGTTCCGAAATAAAGAGGGGCAACTTGGTGATTACGAGCTGAATACCGTCACGTTTGGCATTAACTGTGCTCCGTTCTTAGCCATCCGAGTACTTCAGCAACTCGCAAGTGATGTACAATCCAAATTTCCTTTGGCTAGCGATATTATCAAGTCCTATATGTATGTCGATGATGTCCTGGCAGGGGCTCATAATGAAGCAACGGCAATCGCAATGGTCAATGAACTTCAAGACGCTCTTGGTTCAGCTGGCTTTCCTTTGCGCAAGTGGACATCGAATGTGAAGAGCGTGCTCAGTTGCATTCCAAAGAGTCATTTACTGAATGCTGATTTCCTCGATATCGAAGAGGCTAGCACAGCGAAAACACTGGGAATCCGATGGAAAGCGACTACGGATGAGTTTTATTTTGTCATCTCACCCCAAGATGTCAAGTCAGCTTATACTAAGCGAGAAGTCCTCGGGCAGATCGCCAAGTTATTCGATCCCGCTGGCTGGCTGGCTCCCTTTGTGATTCAAGCCAAGGTGTTTATGCAAGAGCTTTGGCTACAAGAGCTAGGGTGGGATGATCAATTGCCCAGTGAAGTCCATCACAGTTGGCAGGATTTTACAAAGAGCTACTCCTTCCTTGACCAGATCCGAATTCAACGATGGGTTCTTCATGACCCAAATTCCGACATCCAATTCCATTGTTTTTGCGATGCGTCACAGCGGGCTTATGGTGCCGCAATTTACGTGCGCGTTAGCAATGACCAAGGCATATCATGCTGCCTTCTTGCAGCGAAATCTAGAGTAGCCCCGGTTAAAACGGTTTCATTGCCCCGCCTTGAATTATGCGGAGCCACACTTTTAGCTGAACTGGCAGCTGCAGTTCTTCCGCAACTTCCAGTTGATAATGCGGAGGCTTTTTATTGGTCAGATTCCACCGTCGTACTGTCGTGGTTAAATAAGCCACCCTGCACTGTTTGTCCTGTTTGTCGCAAATCGGGTAGCAAAAATTGTGACGGCAACAAATGACGCCCTATGGAATCACGTTCGTTCAGAGGACAATCCAGCAGATCTCCCTAGCCGCGGCCTGAGTGCGCAGGAACTGGTACACAAGGATTTGTGGTGGCACGGCCCACCATGGCTACGGGAACCACAAGAGTCCTGGCTGCGAGCGACACCACTCCCACTAGAAACTACCTTGGAGAAGCGGGTAGTGAGGGGAGGTGACCTCTAGCGAGATCAATCAAGTACTCCAGGCGTTGATCCGAGTCACTCAGCGTGATTACTTTCCGACGGAACATCGGTGTCTACAGCAGAAGAAATCTCTGCCCACGTCTAGCACCATTCTCAATTTGAATCCTTTCATTGTCGCATCAGGTGTGATCCGAGCATGTGAGCGCGTGCAACAAGCAGCGGCCCTTAGTTACGATGAGCGTAACCCCATTCTGTTGCCAGTAGTAAGTCCATTGTCCCGGCTGTTGGTGCTTTTCACGCATTGTATCGAGGCGAGGGTGTCCCCAGCCAGTTCAGTCCGACAACGGAAAAAACTTCGTAGGTGCATCCAGAGTGCTTGAAAAAGATTTCCTAAGTTCTACCCAGCAGAAAATATTATCCCACTACAGCCATCAGAATCTGTCCTGGCATTTCATCCCTCCCGGGGCACCACACATGGGAGGGTTGTGGGAGGCTGGAGTTAAGAGTTTTAAAACTCTGTTCTACAAGGCCACCTCCAACCAAAGGTATACTTTTGAAGAGTTCTCTACGCTGCTGGCTAAGGTAGAGGCGTGTTTGAACTCGCGGCCGATTTCTCCTATGTCTGAAGACCCCACCGACTCTTTAGCTTTGACCCCAGGCCATTTCCTAGTGCGCGGTTCATTGCTATCCGTGACGGAACCTGAAATCAAGGATCAGGTACCGTCTATCATTAACCGGTGGCAGCGTCTGAAGGCCGTGAGTTAGCATTTCTGCACCCGATGGAAAGACGAGTATCTGAAGGAGCTACATAAGCGCAATAAGTGGCGATTCCCTTCTAAAAATCTTGAAGTGGGCGATCTGGTGGTACTCAAAGACGACAATCTTCCATTTAATGAATGGCGTCTCGGGCGAATCCACCAAACACACCCTGGCAGTGACGCAATGTCCGCGTCGTCGAACTGCTTACCGCTCGCGTATTGTGAAGCGTCCCGTCGCAAAGTTGATCTTTCTTCCTCCAGAAGAAAGAATTCAAACCCATTACGTAAAACTACAGTAGCGTCCAGCACTTGGTCCTTCCTCCCAATTAAGAAGGCCGAGCTGCCAGTAGTAATATGTGTATTTTATCGTCCTACATTAATCCGCTTTCTTCATTATTTGTCCCGGCAGCTTCCTGATATTCGTCAACCTAGATCCCGTTTCCATGGTTCCGAGACCGCGTTCAGTACAGCATCGAAAGAGGAGCGCAGATTTTCGCGGGAACTGAGTCCTTCCGTTGCCGAGTCTGTCGCGGAATCCATCCTCTGAAGCGATGCCGTCGCTGCCTGCGGCTGAACGTGGAGAAGAGGATGAGGGCAGTGCTTGCGAATAAGTACTGCGCCAATTGCCTGGCCCACCAACATTCCGGAGGAAGCTGCTTAAGCGGTGATAAGTGCCGAATATGTGAGGAGGATCACCACGCGCTGCTCCACTTCCATGAACAGCCACGTCGACGCACTCCCAGCTCCGTCGTACACCGAGTCACCCCCGAGTCCTCCAGACGAAGGGTCGCACCAACGCCAGCCTCCGATCCAAAACTGACGTTGACCACACTGCTGCAGCACCGCAATCCGCATCTGATGCCCACGGCGATGGTGCGTCTTGAGACGGGGGGAAAAACCTTCGACGTGAAGGTGGACCCTTGTTCTGCGGTATCGTCGATGGCGACGTCACTGGCCACGGCCTTTAAGTTGACAACCGTCAATATAGGGGCAGAGAAAGCGGTGGCAGCAGTGATCCGGTCCCCAATCAGTGAAGGATGGCGATTGGAGGCGATCCTGAAGGTGGTCGATGGCTTGTGCTGCCGCACTCCAAGCGGTGGACCGGTGGACCCGCAGATCGCCAAAAAGTTCGAGGGCATCGTCCTGGCGGATGATACGTTCTACCGACCGTCGTCAGTGTCTTTGGTCCTGAGCGAGGATGTGATCACGGAGGTCATGTTGCAGGGGAGTCTACCCAGGGTTGGCGGGCGGCCAATTGCGATGCGCACAGTCTTTGGCTGGACCCTGTCCGGAGCGTGCCATTAGACTGCCTGGGTCTTGCACTCCTGCAAGGGGGGGAGCATGTTTATGCCAACCGGGCAACACAAGGGTTAAAGGAGGCGGAAGCTTTCACCTCGCGCCGCTCTCCCGATGATGCCCATCGCTCTCCCCACAAAAGAACTCCCCACACTTCGCTCCAAGCGGGGCTTGGTGCCCTGCTCTTAAGTAAGCTAGTTTTAGTTGAATTATATACCGAATATACATACAAGTGAAGTGAAATTTCTCTGCGTGTCAACACTTTACTGGGAGAAAAGAGGAAAAAGGGAAAATTCATCTAGCTGCCCCAAACCAGAAGAAAGTTCGACCCCCCTACATAAACATAGATAATTGAGTTTTTTCTTCTTTACGGCTTTCTTTTTGCAGTTTGAACTAAAAAAATTTCTAACTTTGCTATTGGAAAAAAAGCATGTTAGCTGTGGAATCGAAAAGGTTTCCCAAGTTGCCACAATTCCGACTAAAAAAGTTGCACAATTTGTTGTTATATTTTTCTGTTTTTATATTTATTAATTATGACAAAAGAATCACTTGGTTTCTGATGCTCCTATCAAGATTGTCCAGTAGAAGTCATCTCAGTTCTGCTCATCGTTTATATGAATGCATGTTTGTACATATAAATGCTAGTGTGTGTGAGTGTGTGTCGGTGTGTGTGTGTGCGAGTGCTGCCATTGTTCCTCTAGTGGCCAAATTTCTGAAACTCCCATTCACTATTATCCAAGGGGCAAACTTGACGGGTCTTCAGCCAACGTGAAATGCAATGGAAATGGAAGGCATAACTGCAAACGCCCCACGCCGCGGTGCACTCTTCGGTGGTTATCGATCCCTGATTCGCCTGGCCTTCAATACACAGATCCATGATATGATTGCGGCAAATGGCATAATTGTCGACAACGATGTCCCAAGCCCAAAGTGCTACAGCATTCCACTTCTTGACCTCGAAACGTTTCTTCTCGCCTGTATTGCTGCTGGAGGGTGCCTCGGGAGCCTCGACTTCTTCTTCTTCATCAACTTCCATTGTATATTAAATCGAATTAATTTAATTGCGGATTAAACTCCTTTCTCGGCAAAAGGTGGCGCAGCAATAAAATATATAACCCACTGCTAGGAATAATATCAATCTAATATCAATTTATCGATTAATTAAAAAATATGATAAAAACACAAATGCTCGATATATTGCCATCACCTATCGGCCCTCAGATTGCTGTTCGATATATTGCCATCACTAGACCTATCGGCCCTCAGATTGCTGCTCGATATATTGCCATCACTAGACCTATCGGACCTCAGATTGCTGCTCGATGTATTGCCATCACTAGGCATATGGGACCTCAGATTGAGGGAAATACGTACCTTTGCTTGTGTGCACTCACTTTTTTTTTTAGCGGACGTTGACGATACTATGCGCAGTACGTTCAAGTGGCCCCTACGACACCAGGACAAAGCCTGTTACGCGCGAGCCCAAGCAGATAACTGCCCACCTCCCACCCGACCGACCGAGGGGTGCAGCCGTATAACGCACGGCACGAATCGCGTGGACAAAATACACAATAGAAAAGACAGACAAACACATAATACTAAAGCTATCTATTAACTAAATGGGATAGGATAGATGTTTTAAGCATATTAATAGAAAACTCTGAGCCGATTACAGGGAATAGAAGATTGTAATCAGAGCAGAGGACCCTAAAAGGTTCATGCATAGCATAGTTAGAAGAACAACGACTAAGGGATAAAGGTATTAAAGGATGTCTACTCCGTCTACATGGAAAAATTAAAACATCTATCCTATCCCATTTAGTTAATAGACAGATTCACCTGAGCTAATAACTCAGGCGAGTCGATGTCACCAATTAGGAGCTTGTGCATAAAAATGACACCAAGCATAATTCTACGGTTAGTTAGGGACGGAAGGTTAATCAAGAGAAGTCTACTAGAATACGAAGGCAAATTGACATTGCGATCCCAGCTTAAGCCACGAAGAGCAAATAGCAAGAACTGCTTTTGAACGGATTCTAGTCTAATCTGGTGCGACTCATATTGAGGTGACCAAATGCAAGATCCATACTCTAAAATAGGACGGACAAGCGAAGTAAAAAGAACTTTAGTTGTATAGGGGTCATCAAATTCTTGTGACCATCTTTTAATGAAACCCAGGACACTCATGGCCTTTGCGACCGTGGTGGAAATATGGGTGTTAAAATTTAACTTATGGTCCATAAGTACGCCCAAATCATTCATATTATTTAGACGTTCTAAAGGGCTGTTGTTTAGAAAATAAGTGACCGGTTGAGGAGAGTTACGAAAAAAGTCATTACCTTACATTTGGTAGTGTTAAGATTTAGTAGATTAAACTGGCACCAGGATTGAAAGTTTTTAAGATCAGCTTGTAGCCGACTAAATGAATCTGTATCTTTATAAGTAAGACAAAGCTTGACATCGTCAGCATACATAAGCACACGCGAATGAACAATGACTGATGGAAGATCGTTAATAAATAGTGTGAAGAGCAGAGGGCCAAGATGACTACCTTGAGGTACACCAGAAGTCACAGAAATGGAAACGGAAAAAGAACACTTAAAAAGTACCTTCTTTTTTCTATTTGTTAAATATTCTCGAACCCAAGAAAGGAAAAGGGGTGTCGCTCAGCTTAGAAAGCAATAGGGTATGATTAACGGAATCAAAGGCTTTGCTGAAGTCAGTGTATATGACATCAGTTTGTTTACCATTTTTGAACCCCTTGATAATTATTGATGTAAATTCTAAAAGGTTAGTGGTTGTAGATCTACGTTTCACAAACCCATGTTGGGATGGCGAAATAATAGAGCTGCAAATATGTTGCAATTGAGAAGTTATAATTTTCTCAAAAGCTTTCGGAATAGCGGACAATTTTGAGATACCTCTATAGTTAGAGGCTTCGGACTTTTTGCCATTTTTATGCAGAGGAATAATATACGACTCCTTCCAAATAGATGGAAAAGAGGAAGATTCTACAGACAATAGAAACAATTTTAAAATGGGTTTACATAATGCGTTTGCACAGAACCTGAGTACACATCCAGGAATACCGTCTGGCCCCGGAGAATAAACAGGTTTAACTAATTTAAGTTCGCTAAGAATAGAACTTTCATCAATCACTGGATTGAAAATGCAATTAGCCTTTTTTAAATGATAAGGATACGGACTTGCTCGATATTCCGTTGAGGAATAAGTTGTTTTGAAAAAACTCGCAAACATATCGGCAATTGCCTGATCAGTGCTCGCTTTTTTATTTTGAAAAGACAAAAAAGATGGGTGCACAGAGGTCTTACGTTTAGAATTAACAAAATTATAAAATTGTTTAGGGTCAGAAGAAAACTGAAGCTTACACCGCTGAAGATAATTCTTATAGCATTGTGTATTAAGCATCATGAATTTTGAACGAGCGACTGTATACAGAGCATAATCTGATGAACGACCTGTTTTTTGAAACTTACCTGCTAAAGCGGGTAAATTAAAATCACCTACAACTATGAGCATGTCTTGACTCGAAACTAAAGAGGAGACAAACAGAATTGCCTCTAAATGATTTAAATATACCACCATGTCTGACAATGGTGGAATATAGGAACAAGTAATGAAAGCATTAAAAGATTTAAAATTTACTTTAACACCGACAAACTCAATCTCCTGGGTACTAGAAAATTGAATCATTTCAGATGATAAAGCAGCATCAACAGCTATCAGAACGCCACCACCTATGCGAGAAATCCGGTCACGTCTGAAAATAGAAAAGTTTGTTGAAAAAACCGATGCATCAGCAATATCAGGTTTTAGCCACGTCTCTGTGAAAGCTAGAATGTTATGCTCAAAAGAAAGACTATCTACATAGAGATTAGGAAGTTTAGATTTCAGTCCTCTAACGTTCTGGTACCCAGGTTAAGGACGAAGCTAGTTTTTTGACACACCAGCAGATGCTGATGAGGCAGGAATAGTATTAGTTGTTGTTGTAGGCAAGCGAATCGGTTGCCGATTTTTCTTTTTTACAGTATATTCTTAACTATTATATGTTTCGGCCAAAATCTTCTCGACATATAGTGTCGAAGATATTGGCAGAAACACTAATTTTAAAGGACGAAATGTCCGAGAATAAGAAAATTTAAACTTCTCCACCGCAATATTCGAGACGTTAACTTTCTTCCGAATATAGGCTATTACATCATCAGATGTGACAACAGGGTCTAGCCTAGAAACAAATATATGTTTCTTTGGTGGTATGCCAACGAGAGGCCGCGGTCCCGAAGCGTCAGCCGCAGCAGTAACGTTGGACAAGTCACCCACTGCAGCAGTCAACTTGTTTACGGGGCCCTCGATACTTTTAGAACTATCGGCAATTTCCATTGGAATGTGTAATTGCCCAGACACATCGGACACTACAATATGCATCGTTTTTAAGAGATCATTCCCAGGTGATACCTGTAATTCATTACTAATAGCATTCACACCCGGGCTCTTAAACGATATCAATTGCTGTACATTAGGAGTGGACGGTGCATGAGACCGGTCGGGACGATAAGAGACGCTGGCGGATCTACAGATACAGAAACACCCAAGGACTGGTCCTTTTACGTTTCGGAGACTCATTCATAAGCGATAAACTTCTGAACTGAGTCTCCACCGCAGTAAACTCCGCTTGGAGTTTATTAAAACCTGCCCTTAAAGTGTCAAAACTATCTCTAGTCCGCCTCATGAAAGAGCGCATCTCATTCTCGACCTCCCGGCAAGCATCACATCCATATTTTAAGCCACCACCTTTAGCAATAGACTCCTTGATTCTGCCTGTGTAACCTGCACACTTAACGTGAGCCGCATTGTCACACAACCAACAAAGAATATAATCATGGGAGTCAACCGCATTAGTGGCAACTATGCAATTATTTTTTGAGCAGACAACCATTTTATCAAAAGTTTAATTTAATTACAAAAGGAAATACAAAAAAATAAAAATTCTAAAGGTAAAAAATCTGTGTATAAGAATATACTGACCAGTTCTGACACAAGGGTTAATGTGCAGAGTAAGCCTTCACAACTAAAGAATAAAAAGAAATGAAAACACAAAAACAAAAACACGTATCACAGAGTCGCGGGTAGGCAAAAGACGAGAGCGCAAATCAATCAAGAATAGGAAAGAGCGGGAGAGCGCGTCAAATTGAACACATGCAACAACAATTTGTACGCAAGAGCGCGAGAGTTAGTTAAAACGGTAAAGACACAAAAGCAAAAGAGATAAACAAAACAACAACACCGCTAATGCAAGTATTGTTGTAAGTTTTGATTTTATTTAAATTTAAACAAAAACGACAGCAAGAATTCGCGAAATGAAAATAAAATTCGGATGTTGTAATTATTATTAATTAAACCGATAATTTAAGAGTTATGTAAAAGTATTTAGTCGCGAGAAAAAATAAAAGTTGATAAGCGCAAAAAAAACACGTCCGTCCTCTGCAACGAGTGAAAGTTTTTACTCTTTTCGAATGTTCTTTATGTAATTTAGGAGTATAAGTTTAAAAGTTCTCTTAACTGTTAGTTAAATATGAAATTTTTATTCCTGGTTTTAGAAATGATATATTTTCGGTTTTGTAAGCTTACAAATTTCGATATAAATATCGATATATCAACAAAAGATGGAAATATCGAGTAGACAAATATCATTATTTTTCCATCACTAGTAATTTGGGTTGGGTTCAGCCGGTGGACAAACTATCGATTGAAAATATCGATAAAAAATTAGAAACAAGACATCACTACTTTATCTCATGGTATTGTTAAATGCACATCACTCTTATTTTTTTGGAAATCATCGTAGGCCATGCAAATATTTTGTAAGCTGATTTTTCCATGTACCTAAGAAATTATTTAAGTTTTTCATTCTGTATTCAGCTTTGGTTGTGCCTAGACCCAAAGTAAATCAGTAAATCATTAAATTTTTCTCATTATTCCTAAAAAGTGTCAAAACAAAAACTAAATTATTTTTTTTTTTAACGGGTAAGTCTATTAGCATTTTCTTGCTAAACCTTTAATATTTTATTATTTATGTAAGTATAGGGAATTGTGTATAAATTTTTTACAACAACTAATATAATAATTCCTAACTTGCACCCAAAAGGAGAAGAGAATTTCTGCTCTGATTTTTCCTTTCCGTTTTAGTAATAAGGGTACCTAGCAAATCGAATTTCTAGAACATCTTGATTTTTCCTTTTTCTTCTTTTTCTTTCAAGAACGAAAAAATTTTTCCTAACGGGGTAAGTCTATTAGGTAATCCATTACCTACATATGCACATATTTAAGTATGTGTAAAATATAAATGTATCTATAAAACTGTTTCAGCAAATATTAAATCTGTAAATTGGTATCACCAGAGCTTGTCCTTAAATTTGCGTCAATGCGAGGTAGCTATGGGGTAAGTTAAATTTATCCCGAATTTTGGCTTTGAATCTTCCTTAATATATGAATTCCATCAAGAAAATTAGTTAGTCCAATGCCCAAAATCTGTCAAATGGTGAAGTCTATTATTGACAGGATAACTGGATCCAACGGATACGACTCCCAATTTTTACCACGATGACCAGGATTAATCGACAATGCTTCATTTCTAGCCGAGCTTTAATATTTTTCCTTAGTATCCTTACAATCTATTGAGAAAAACTTTTTTCAACTCGTAACGACTGTGCTGCAATCCAAAACATTGGGCACTACATAGAATGGGAACTCGGCCGATTCATCTACATCTGCAAAAGGTTCTTCCAGATTTTTAGTTTTTATTAATTACACGTTAATAAATCTAAATTTTGCTTAAATTTCTTACAGCAAAACATATTCAACAGAAGTCAATTGCTCTGAAGTGTCGCGGTTTTTGCGATAAAAATATTCCAAGATCTATATATAACGTCGTTATAATAGCTTCGATCTTCGTTATTGTTGTCATTGGCAGCTTTCGAGATGATTGTTTCCAGAAGTTATTTCGTTGCAAAACGCATCTTCTTTACAACTGGTAAGTCCATAACTCTTTGCCTAAGATCTTTAGCTTTTACCCATAAGTAAATCTGAATTTTATACAAATTTCATACAGCAAAAGTGAATCTGCTTACAGGTATCACCAGTTCTTATCCGTTCACAAACGTTTGATATGGCCTGATAGATGGGCATAATATCCATATGGTTTTTCCTTAATATTCATAAATTCTATCAAAAAAGACTATTTAATGACTTGAATCAAATGTCTGGATCCATCGGAATCGTTTCCGTCTCTTTTAAATTGTTCCAGAACGCGTAGGCTTCATCGATAAGAATTCTTTGCAATACGAGCTTAAATATGCCTAATTTTTCCGTAATATCCTTACATATTCTTTCTTTTTAACTGGTAAGTCTTATAACTTTAGTTTTTACCCATAAGTAAATCTGAATTTTATATAAATTTCATACAGCAAAAGTGATTGAAACTGCCCAACTTAATCCTTAATCATAACCAAAACAATTATCCTTGTTCTCATCATTGTCGTCATCTTCGTCACCATCAGTGATTTTGGTTAAATGACATAGTGCTTTATTGGGAGTGCCCAAATCTTAATTTCCTTATCTTAAACTGAAAGACATGACCAAAAATCAAAAGTTTTCTGATGTGATGTCGTTGAAGCTGTGCGAGGAATCCGGCATCGGCACATAGATGATATTATAACAAAAGTTTCCAAATTAAGCAAGATTTCAATGATATATAAAAATAGTTAAATTCAAATGTGCTGCGTTTATAATTTTATTTAAAATTCAATATTTTGTTTGTCTTTAATAAATACAAATTATTGCAGTAACTTACTAAATTCTTTAACTTAAAAGCATTTAGCTAATCATCAAAATTGTTTGCTATTGTGTATTACAATGGATAAGTAATAAAACATTTGCTTTATTATTAAGGATAAATAAGTAACAAAGAGGAAAAATAGCAATATATAACACTTTGTAATAAATGTTAAACATTTCTTATTTAATTTCACATTTCAATTATTTCTTGGAGAGAAATAAATCCTAAGTTTTTAATTTTTTCTGTTTGCCTGTTAAATTTATAATTTAAAAAGGAATTTAATCGTTGTTAATACATTTTACATATTATATTTATATAGGCTTAATCTAGCTCCTTCAAGTAACGTTAATACCGATTTTGATCTAACAAGAAGCTTTCCTGCTGATTTTGGGAATCCACCGAAAGGAAAAATTCTCTTCCATTTCTCTTACTGTAATTGACATTATGTAAATTTAAATTTCTGGTTCTGGACTCATAAATTCTACACAAATGCATTCCATATTACATATGCGGTTACTGATGACTTATGTTGTAGGTAGTTAGGTGAAAGAAGAAAGGAAGGGTCTCCCTTTTTTTTTTCCTCGGGCTAATGTGTTGCAATCGTAATGTCTTTGGCAATTTCTCAAATTCTTTTTTTTTCGGGTTTTCTCCTATTTTTTAGTCAAGTTCTGATAAGCAAAGGGGAAAATATATATGCATATGTAAAAAGGGAAATCAGAAAGAGAAGCAGAAACAACAGAAACAGAAATTTTGAGACCAAGCGACGGCGTATGAGTTATCTATCTTTCTCTGCCGCTGCTTTTTCTGGTCGGAGTATATTAGCCAACATCTTTTTTTTTTTTGCGGCAGATATGAAACAATTTATTAGAAGTAAAGTTCAGGGTAACAGCTATTTTGCGGTTACTAAATCAGCAGTCAACATTATTTCTTATTTTAAGTAGGTGGAAGGTAAAAGCAAATGGGTGTGAGTGAATGTATGAGTGTTTGTGTGTGTGTGTTGGATGTGCATCACTTGTTATCGCAAAGTTTTAAATTACAATTGTGTGCTATGTTGTGTGGTTGGTTATAGTGGAAGAAAAAATATACTGATATCCTTAAATCGAAGATAAAAATAAGAGTAATAAAAGTGTGCTATGAACAAAATATTTTTGTATATTTTGTAGCATCTTTTCGGCATACATCCCTATATGCACGCAATAGAAATCTTTACGACTTCCTACATGGCCCCCAAAAGATGCCACATATTTCGCAATATTGAGAATAAGTAAATGTAAATAGAATCATTCGAAATCACATTTAATTTTTTCACTCTTTACTTTTTCTTCATTTTAATTGTATAAAAAAAGGGGAATTATTTAAAATATGGAATGAAATCAATAAAACGAAAGAAATACAGTAGAATCCGGCTTTAACGACGCACATAGGTAGATTTTGCAAAATTAGGTAAAAGTAAAGTAAAAAAAGTAAAAAAAAAAAATCATTTTAAGAACAAACTATTGATGCACATTGTTAGGAGATACTTCCGAGAAACTAACCTCATCATTCCCACCTTTCAAAATAGCGCCCGCGCCGAATTACAGGTAGTCAAACTTCGATTATCATTCACAGTGTTCATATTTAATTCTCGCCGTTTTCAGTGATACATTTTTCCAAAGTCAATATTCATTTTTGCAAAGTTACTATTAAAGTAATTGTGATGGATATCAATAGTCCAGATATGTATCTTTATGTGTTATGTAGTACTCACCAATTTTAAGAATGTTTTGCATACATTAGCATTGTTATAAAAGACCACATTTTTTGAGACAGATTTTTCTAAAAATAAAAATTTCAAACCGGCTTATAACTACTTTTCCTGTCCGTCCCTGTAATATTTCATCATTTAATAATTTATACACAGTTTCAATAATTATATCAAGTTATAGTTGGCCACCTATAGCCACCTATTCACGAAATATACTTATTCAAAGTTTTTGCGCGCCGATAAAAAAAAAAAATTCTAGACCCGGTGCACAGTGGTTGTGGCCATAGCCTAAAAATCCAAATATCCATCACACAATATTTTGCCAAAATGTACACAAATTGTATAACAACCTTGATGGCAAACCGGATTTTTCTGGAAATCTAACGGGACTTGCGAAAAATTCCATTGAAAACATGAACACGTGTTCATGTTTGAAGCCGGACTACGCTTTGCTTGCTTTTCGCCACAACAAAAACGCTTTTCAAAGGGATAGAACGTGTGACAGAGTACTCCAGAAAAATATTATTTATAATGAATTTTGAAGTTGAAGGTATTTACTTTAATTTATTCTTATTTGAAGATTAAATTGACCAATTAAATTTTTGTGTATTTTGAATAACCTAACCTTTTTGTAGTATTTTGTGAACGTCTTTTTCATGTTTAATTAATGTTTTAGTTGTGTTACCCCCGGCTCCCCTCATTGTGAGTGGTATCACTGTGTTTGTCAATGTTTTAAGGTAATAAAAATGAAAATGGTAGCTGCTGCTAGTTTTTTGCATTCGTTTTCGTCATTTGTGTTTGTTTATTATTTTTTGTTTTGTATAATATTTTTTTTATAACTTTTATTTCGACATTTCGATTTTGGTATAGGTCCGTCTTCTAATTGCGTGGGTTTATCTAGTGCCTCTGGTGTGAGAGAAGTGACGAGAAGGTATTTATTTGACCTGATGCAAGGCCAAAATATACGAACCATGGAAGAAAAACTAGATTTTTTGAAAAGTTACCTCCTCGAGTCTTCCAAAGTTTCTGAAACTATCAAAAAATCTTTGAAACATAAATTTTCACATTTCAAATCACAAGTCAAACAAAGATGGTCTGGAGCAAAAAAATTATTTGTGGTTAGAAGGGACATTTGAAATACCAATTGATTCGTCAAATCGCCAAGGACGTCCTTGTAAACAGTTTTCTGAATCGAGTGATCGAAGCAAGAGAAGAAAGACTGAGGTAATACGAAGTTTGGTAAATCCTGAGGTGATAGTCCATGCTGCACAAGTGGTTTTGCAAAATGATGGGAAAAAAATGCCTCTAAAATCCTTAAGGATATAACGAACTCACCAACACGGGCTGGCAAGTATAGAAAGTCATACTCCAAGAGTAATGAAACCATTCCTCCACTTACGCCCTATGAAGCTCTCAAAATGTTTGTTGAGGGTGATCTGACAAGGCGACAATACGAAATAATAAGAACAACAAACAAAGGCTATTATCCCTGTTATGATCTATTATTGAAAGCTAAACAAGAATGCTATCCACCTAAAATGGCTATGAAAATTACAGCTACTAGCGCGGAAACGGACCTTCAAAGTTTAATGGATCATACAGTAACCCGTTTATCGATTTATTTGGAAGATTTGTTAATTACTCTTAACAAAACCGAAAGAGAGTCCTTAAATATTATTTGCAAATGGGGATGTGATGGCTCACAACAACATAGGTTTAAACAAAAATTTGTTGATGATGTCGACTCTGATGCAAATATATTTTTAAGTTCTTTTGCTCCCTTGCAAAAAATTCTATTACATGGAGCTAGCATAATTGAAAATGCATTGTTGCCAATTGGACAACTATCCGAAGAAGCAGCAGAAGCGCGCAACAAACATTTCCGATCATACCGTCTCAACTTTGCAAGAAAGTTTACAAGGGAAGAATGCAATCGCGACATCTATCAAAGGTTGTTATTAACTTCCGACCCATTCATAAGCTGTATGAAATCAACAAAAAAAAATCACATGAACCATTTTCAAGGGAAACCATAAATATGCTCATTCCTGCTGAGCCAAATGATAGTGCTGAGCATCACGATTTGGACTCGGAAGCAGAATAAACATATTCGTTTTTTTTTAAATAATATTATGTAACTCTGAATTTAAAAATAATAATATAATCTAATAGATAAAGCCAACTTTTGTAATGTTTCATTTAAAGTTAACCCATATTCAATAGAAAACCTTGCTATTTTAGTATTAAGTTAAAAAAAATTAATGTATTTTAATAGGAAATTAATGTATTTTAATAGGAAACAATAATATTTAATTATTTTTTCCATTTTGGCCGCCTAATTTTGCAAAATCTACCTATGTGCGACGGCAGTGAAAAAGTATTAGTTATTTCTAATTGATTTTTGATATAAATAAAGGTAAGTGCTATTTAAATATTATCTATAATATACACAAATAGTGAATAGTAATTTTGTTGGCAAAGTATTAAATTAAATTAATAGCATTATTTATAATCGAATGCTAATCAAAAGAGTAAGAAAATATGAGTACAGAAAGTGAAAGGAAAACAATGTATTTTGCCAACAAAATTAAATGCGATTTCGACCCCGGGCTGTGCCAAAAGAAAAATTTTTTTTTTATTTTGTAATAATTTAATTTTTTTTCTCACAAAAAAAATACATTAGCAACTGGTTTAGAAATAATTGACTTCAAGAACAGCATTACGTCGGAAATTCATAAAATCTATTAAGTACACAGCTGTTGTATGAAAAGCACAAAATTTTAATTCTTTTTTATATTTATACCTCTCAAGTAGCTGGAGACTACTCCCTCTTGTGAAGAGCCACAACCTGGATAAGAAACACAAAAAGTTGAGCCTTGAAACCTATCTTAAGGCTTTGAACATTCTTCTCGGTAAGTACATTAATTACTGAAAAACGTTAGTTTTGATATTATAATTCATTTCATTTCTAATATCTTAAATTTTTCTATTCCAGAAGCAGTTTTAAACACTTTCCCGGGGCAGCCTCCAGAAGGTGGGCTTCAGAATGCAATGGCCTGAGCTTAAAATATGGACAACAAAACAAAAAATTGAAAATTGAAGCAGCAGCTGTTAAATAAGCTTAATAAAAAATAAGTAAAATAAAATAAATTCAATTATTTTATATTTTTTTATGTATTTTGAATTGTCCTTCTAGTCCATAGGACAAAATGGGATATTGTCCTTCTAGTCCCTAGGACAATCTAGCGATAATGTCGCTTTCGTCCCTAGGATAATCTAGCGATATTGTCGTTCTCGTCTCTAGACAAACTTTGAAAAATGTCCCTCTGGTCCCTCTGACAAACTAGCGATATTGTCCCTCCAGTCGCCGGCGACAAGAGCGAAAAATTTCACAGTACCGCCGACTAGAGGGACAATGGTCTTGTGTGAACCATTGTCCCTCTGGTCGCCGGAACTAGAGGGACAAAAGCGACAAAGCGGCGACACAATGCTTGTTTGTCCCGGCGTTCGGCAAGACATTTGGACATTTGTCTTGGCGACTGGAGCGACAACTGTCGCTAGGTTGTCGTTCCGGTCTTGAAAGCTAGGACATGCAATGTTAAATGTCGCCGCATTTTTAATGGGAGTGTCGTCAGTTTGTCCCCGGGGACAAGCGACATGTCCCAGCGATTCCCCGGCGACGGTACTGAAGGGATACACATGTATTTAATAGAAAATATAATTAATTGGCATATATTCTGAGTATTACTGATTTATATACAAACTAATGAATGAGTTTGCTTTATCAGCCATTTATTTATTTGTTGAGTTTCACTTTCGTAAAGAATATTATAAAATTGCTCAGATGTTTTGTATATTATATATAGTCATATATCCGACTCCAATACCCAATAACATATAAATATTTCGCCCCCTAAAATTCATAACGTTAAAGTAAACATCCGTTTTTATAAACAATTGTCCCCCTCAAAACCAAAGCGTATGAACGCTAATCCATAAAATTAACATAAACAATTGAACACTTGAAATAATAATTGTCCCCCTAACAACCAAAAGCGTGAGAACGCTAACTCAGCAATTAAAATCGGACTAGAAATATTTTTAATAAACAACGACATTGATATAGCAATTATATCTGAAATCTGGGTCACAAATAATGCTAATTGTAGTTTAGCGAATTACAACTTTATTTGCCACCCCAGAGCAGATGGATATGGCGGAGTAGGCATATACCTAAAAAAATATATAAAATTCACACAATTAAATTGCATTAGTGAAGTAGAAGTGATTTCAGTGTCCACTATGAACCTGAAACATAACATCAATTTATTTAGCGTCTATGCAGCGCAAAGTTTAAGTGATGATCTTTTTGAGAAAGGATGCAAAGAAATTCTAACGAGGGCAAACCAGACTAATGGTTTAACAATCATAGGAGGAGATCTTAACGCCAAATCACAAATATGGGGAAACACGATTCAAAACAACAGAGGAAACATCCTAGAACAATTACTAATAAACAACAACTTTTATTGTCTTAACAATGGCAATCGGACCAATCAAATCATCGAAATATCAATCACGCCACCAAAGGGCTCCCAAATTTAGCTTATAAATATAACCATAAGACATTTTTGTAATCAGTTCTAAGTTTTCATTCAAATAATAAAGTACGTTGCTTTTAACTCACAAAAAATATCTTTTTTTTCCTTATTGGGAAAATATTTAATTGGCGCAGTAGGTAGGATTGGAAAAAAGTTATTCTATCCGTGTTACATATAGAATTGTTATCCGTGTGTTACATAGAATTGGTGAATAATCATTGTAGTGAACTGTTATTCTATCCGTGCGACGCGTAGAATTGTTATCCGTGCGTTACATAGAATTAGTGAATAATCACTATAAAATTCCGATCCGACATCAAGAACTTACGGGTAGTGCTCAAAAGTCTACAACAGTGAAAAATATTTTCTGCCAACTGTGCGCGGAAATATCAACTGTGTGTTGCAACCAAAAAAAAAAAAAATATTTACGCCAACTTTGCGCAAAATATTAACTGTGTGTTACAACCATTAAATCCAATTGAGGAACAAAAACGCCAACTTGTGTGCGAACAAAAACCAAAATCCAAAATAAAACATAACCAAAACCCAGAAAATTAACAAAACAAAACACCACAAAAAACCCAGAAGATCAACAAAACAACACATCACTAAAACCCTGAAAAAAAAACAAAACAAAACATCACTAAAACCCAGAAAATCAAAAAAAATAAAACACCACTAAAACAAAAAAAAGAAGAAATAAAATGGCTGTAGAACTCACCGAAGCCCACCTCAATCAAGCACTGTCTTCGTTAAGACAGGTGGCAAATTATGATGGAGCTCCAGAGAATCTGACGTCATTCATAAGGAGGATAGATTTTATTATGCACCTATATCCAACCCATGATATAAGGCAACATAACATATTGTTCAGTGCAATCGAGATGCAGCTCACTGGAGAAGCACAACGGCTCTCACAAATTGGACAAGCCAACACCTGGCCGGAACTAAGGACACTCCTCATCAATGAATTAAAAACGCAGACCCCCTGTGAGGAACTTCTTCGACGCCTCTACAACACCAACTATGCAGGAAATCTTCGTAAGTTTGTAACAGAATTAGAAGATAAGTCCTATATTATAACAAACAAATTAAGTCTAGAAAACGATGCAAATAACACCGCTCTTTATACAAATGCGTTAAATAACACTATAAAAGACGTAATAAACAAAAAATTACCCGATAGATTATTTATGACGTTAGCTAGATACGATATAACCACAGTCAGCAAATTGAAGCAAGTAGCTCAAAGAGAAGGGTTATACGAGAATAGTATAACAGAAATAAGAAAAAGTTCCAGTAAGTCCTTTTGTACCTTTTAATCAATGCTACAGATGCTTCAGATTTAATCACTTTGCGCAACACTGCAAACAGTTAGACCAAAAGGGCTTATCACAGCTGGCTATAGACATATCCTCATTTATAACTAATCCAAACATTCAACTAAATTCAGTCCACTATAAATTTTTAGAGACACTAAGAGATAGAATCGCACAAACTAACACAAAAATAGATATTATAAAAATAAACCAACTTAATTAAATTCAAATCTTAATCCTTACTTAGTACCTTACACTCAACATCTTATTATAATAGACATATGAAGATTCTACAGTACAATATACAGAGCCTAACGCATAACAATAATAAACATCTACTAGAAATATTTTTAATAAACAACGACATTGATATAGCAATTATATCTGAAATCTGGGTCACAAATAATGCTAATTGTAGTTTAGCGAATTACAACTTTATTTGCCACCCCAGAGCAGATGGATATGGCGGAGTAGGCATATACCTAAAAAAATATATAAAATTCACACAATTAAATTGCATTAGTGAAGTAGAAGTGATTTCAGTGTCCACTATGAACCTGAAACATAACATCAATTTATTTAGCGTCTATGCAGCGCAAAGTTTAAGTGATGATCTTTTTGAGAAAGGATGCAAAGAAATTCTAACGAGGGCAAACCAGACTAATGGTTCAACAATCATAGGAGGAGATCTTAACGCCAAATCACAAATATGGGGAAACACGATTCGAAACAACAGAGGAAACATCCTAGAACAATTACTAATAAACAACAACTTTTATTGTCTTAACAATGGCAACCCCACATATTCACACAACGCATCGTACTTTTTTACCTTAGACATCACATTAATTAACAACTACAACCTCAACCCAAAGTGGACAGTGACAAACGCAAAAATATCAAACAGCAACCATTTACCAGTTATACTAGAACTAGACGAAACAAACGAAGTACAGAATCAAAAAAGGATAAATCACAAGAAAATACTTCAAGCCTTCTCAAAAATTCACATTTCTTCACTGGACAACCTGACATCAACTTCACAAAATATAACTAGACAGAATACAATTTCAATAGACCCAAAAAATAGATACAAACCAAAAAAATATTGGATGAACATTGTGACAGACTTTTTAGACTTAGAAACGCGTGCAGACAGAAATATTATAAAACAAAACTTCACACGGACGCTTTAATTTATTTAAAAAGCAATAGAACATTGAACAACTACAACTACATAAAGTTAGAAAAAACAATATAGACAAGCTAATGGACGAAATTTCAAAAACTAATTCAGCAAAAGAAATGTGCCAAAAAATTACAGCCCTTAAACAATATAAAAAACTTAAACCGACAAAAAACGAAAAAACTGATGAGGATCATGAAAAATTTCTTAAACAAATGGCGACGGTACCTGACACTTCAGACTGCATTAGAATGAAACCACCTAACACCTGGCTACTACCCGCTAGCAACTCAAACTTTACTGACAACGATTTACTTGACTTTTTAAATTCCCGCAACCCGGACTCAGCAAAAGGTCCAGACAATATCTCATATAGAATGCTTCTAGCCTTACAACCCTCAGAAATTCAAATTTTGGTATCCCTGCTAAATGAGACTCTAGACAACGGTGACATACCAGCTAGTTGGAGAAAAATAAAAGTAGTACCTGTCCCTAAAAAGAATCTAGACTCAGCTATAATAACAAACAATAGACCTATTTGCCTACTAAGCGTAGTTTTCAAATGCTTAGAAGGTTTGGTAAAAACAAGGATGGAAAACCATATAAACAACAACAATATATTGCCCCCGAGATCTTACGGCTTCCGTAAACACCACTCCACATCGAACTGCATCAATGACGTTTTAAACAATATAGCAAATCTTAAAGCTAGGGGCATGCACGTTTGTGCATCTGTATTAGATCTAAGCAAAGCCTTCGACTCTGTTAATATTCCCATTCTAGGCAACAAGCTAATAGATTTAGGTTTCGATCACAGACACATACAATTCATTTACAACTACCTTAAAGAAAGAGTTTTGACTATGGGAAGAACAGAAATAAAAATAAGAAAAGGAGTAAGTCAGGGTAGCTGCCTTAGTCCAATACTTTTCAATTTATACACAGCTGAGCTGCACAAGATAAGCAACCAAATTAACAGCATACTATTTCAATATGCTGATGACTTTTTCCTGGTATGTTACCATAAAAACTTTTCAGACGCTAAAAACATATTAGAAAGACAAGTTACAGAATTTAGTAAAATGTGTAATAAAATCAACCTGTCATTCAACCCGAACAAATCTGCTGCTTTACATTTTAATTTAAGACGTAAACCCCTACAAATAATATGCAATAACGTAGCTATAAGGGACGTAGATAAAATTAACTACTTAGGAAGACTGATTAGCACCAATAATTCCATGACCCAACACATAAAGGAAACAATTGCTAAGTCAAACAAAACAAATATGTTTCTTCATATGATTAATGGCTGTCGTTTTGGCACCCATCCCAAAAATGCAATTCTTTTCTATAAGGCCTTTACAAGAACAGGTATGAATATGCAAGCTCTTCATTTGCAAATACAACTAAGACAGTAATGGGCATCATAAATACTCATGCTAACTTACATTCAAGGAAGGCATTGGGGCTTATTAGATCAACTCCAACTTATATAATATACCACCTAGCGGCCGAACTTCCACCAGAGTATAGAATCAAATTTAACACAGCAAAAGAACTGATCAGGGTCTTCGCTTATGGCCTGCCAGCAGCGTCGCTTCTGTTCAGTGTCTTTCATGCTAATAAAACAAGTTATGCCAAAGTGTATGCTGAATTTAAAGATGTCCTGGACAACATTACACCCATAGAGCCAACTCCTATACGCACACGAAAAATCTTCATAGATGCCAATTTTTCCAAAGGTGCCTTTAAAAACATAAGACATGCAAATGAAACAATGATACTCTCCCTGTATAAAGAAAAAATTAAGAACTTAAATTCAAAAAATTTTGACCTGATTTACACAGATGGTTCAGTTTCTGAAGATTTTACTGGAAGTGCTTTTTTTCACTTGGGCTCCAACATCACAAAAAGCTATTACAGCAATAAAAAACTGTCATCATTGACTGCGGAACTCACAGCTTTGGAAAAAGCAGTGGAGTTTGCTGATTCGAATCACCTCTTCAAAGTAGCGTTCCTAACAGACAGTCTTGGAGCAATCCAAACAATTAGAAACCCAAAGAACAATAATTGCATTGCTCAAAGAATCCTTAAAAATATAGAAAATAGTTATAATATCATCTCAGTCGAAATACACCACATACCTAGTCACTCAAACATAAAAGAAAACGATTTAGCTGATAAAAACACTCTATTTAAAATGAAAGTCGTTGACAACAACTTATGCGACACCTGTAACATTACAGAAAATATCTCACATATTATTTTAAATTGTTCAAAATACACAAACACCCGAATGAACTTCCCAACACTAACAAAGTATAACGATATATATCAATTACTCGCGCAAGAGCCTATCGCCAACTACAAATCGATAACACAATTTACTAAGGCTGCCAACATAGAACTCTAACAATCTAATCCACACATAAATAAATTAAATTAAATAGCTAATTTATTTATAACAAAAACCAAAATACGAAACTCATCATCACGAATACGCTGTGGCGTTAACCTGTTATACACAGGGAGGCCAAAGAAATCTTCTGTTCAGAAGTAACTTAATATCAAAAAAAAAAAAAAAGAAAATCAAATCAAAGCCAAAATCAGAATCAAAAAGGTGGAAAAACTTTTGTACCCAATAGTACAACTCCGTCTCAAACAAAACAATCAGATACAATACAAAACCAAAAACTATTCCAAGAATTTCAACAAAAATTAAATATTGACAGGGCTCAAAATCCAATGAATAGTCAACAGCAAAACAACTATTCAAAGAATAATGTAGCAAACCAGCCTACAAAAAGGCAAAGAAAAGTAATAGTGGAATTAGCAAAATGGACACATCCGAAAATTTTCATCAGAATGCCTCGGATCAATCGGAAGAAGAGATAGAGACAAGTCCTTCATCAGAATAATGATGAACAATAAACCTTTGAGATGTGTAGTCGACTCAGGCTCTTCAATTAATATAATGTCCGAAAACTTTTTTAATTTCAAAACCTATTTAGGAGATTCCAAAATTCACATGATTGAAGGAGCAGTAGAACTAAAAGAAATTATTTTCCTTGCACCCAGCAAACTTTGTCCGACAGAACAAAAATTTTATATCCATAAATTTTCAAATAAATACGACATGTTGATAGGCAGAACTTTCCTAAAAGCCTGCAAAGCACAAATAAATTATGAAGAAGAATACGCAAAATTAGGAAACTATACATTTTATTTAGAGATGTTGAAGAAATAGAAGAAGAACAAAACATAGAAGTTTTGGACCCACCCACAGAAAGGGACCCGGAAACAAATTTGCGATTGAAAACGAAATAATAGAAAGCAATGAGTATAGACTCGACCATTTAAACAACGAGGAAACTCAAAAACTAAAAAAGGTCTGTACGAATTCAGTGACATTCAGTACCGCGAAAGTGAAAATTTGACTTTCACGAGTACAATAAAGCACTCTATTCATACAAAACATGAGGACCCAATCTATAAACGACCATACAAATATCCCCAAACATTTGATATGGAAGTCAACAAACAAATAAATGAAATGATTGAACAGGGTATCATTCGAAAATCGAATTCCCCCTACTGTTCACCCATTTGGATCGTTCCAAAAAAAGGAGATGCTTCCAAGAAACAAAAATTCAGATTAGTCATTGACTATCGAAATCTAAATGAAGTCACAATAGATAACAAATTTCCAATTCCAGTCATGGACGAAATTCTCGACAAACTGGGAAAATGCCAATACTTTACCACCATTGATTTAGCTAAGGGATTTCATCAAATTCAAATGGATCCTGAATCTATTGCAAAAACAGCTTTCTCAACTAAACATGGCCATTACGAATACACACGTATGCCATTTGGTCTTAAAAATGCCCCGGCAACATTCCAAAGATGCATGAATAATCTTTTGGAAGACCTTATTTATAAGGATTGCCTTGTTTATCTGGATGACATCATTGTGTACTCCACTTCATTGGAGGAACACATACTATCACTCAGAAAGGTATTTAACAAACTAAGAGAAGCTAATCTTAAACTCCAACTCGACAAATGCGAATTTATGGAAAAGGAAACAGCATTCCTTGGTCATATAATAACAACAGAAGGTATAAAACCTAACCCAGATAAAGTCAAAGCAATTCAAAAATTTCCGATACCCAAAACTCCAAAAGAAATTAAATCATTCTTAGGATTATGCGGATTCTTCAGGAAATTTATACCCAACTTTGCACATATTGCAAAACCTTTAACTCTAGGATTAAAGAAAGGAGCTAAAATAAATATAAACGACCCAAATTATATTTCATCCTTCGAAAAATTAAAATATCTCCTTATGAATGATCCTATACTTGCATATCCCGATTTCAAAAAACCATTTTTCCTAACCACAGATGCTAGCAACATAGCTTTAGGTGCGTTCCTCTCACAGGACCATAGACCTATTTCTTATGGTAGTAGAACACTTAACGAACACGAACTTAATTATTCAGCCATAGAAAAGGAATTACTATCTATTGTATGGGCAACCAAATATTTTAGGCCATACCTTTTCGGTAGAAAGTTCGAGATTCTAAGCGACCATAAGCCTTTAGTATGGCTCAACAATATAAAAGAACCAAATATGAAACTTCAAAGATGGAAAGTAAGACTAAATGAGTTTGATTACAAAATTAAATATTTACCTGGCAAAGAAAATCATGTAGCAGATGCCCTTTCCAGAGTTAAAATAGATGAAAACTTTTTAGGATCAACAGAAAGCACAGCAGCTACAATACATAGTGCTCACGAGGATAATGAAAACTACATTCCAATAGTAGAAAGACCCATTAATTATTACAACAGACAAATAGAATTCATTAGAGGTTCAGAAGACAAAGCAGAAACAACAACTTACTTTTACAAAACAAACATAAAAATAACATACAAAGAAATGACCAATGCTTACGCAAGGGATATAATCATAAGATATCTTTGCAGTAAGAACACTGTACTATATTTTCATAATGAACAAGATTTTCCCATATTTCAACAAGCTTTTATCGAAATAATACAACCAAACGCAAATACAAAAACCTCGAAATCTAGCATTAAGTTAGAGGACCTTCAAACGTTTGCACAATTTAAAGAAATAATCCTAAAACAACATAAAGAATTATTACATCCAGGAATTGAAAAAACGATTAATTTGTTTAAAGAAAAATATTATTTTCCCGATTTTCAAAACCTAATTCAAAACATTATTAATGAATGCTCAGTATGCAATATCGCAAAGACAGAAAATAGAAATACAAAACTAACTTTTGAAATAACACCAGAACTTTTTAATATCAGAGAAAAATACGTCATGGACTTTTACATGATCGACAATTTACAATTCCTTTCATGCATTGACATTTACTCAAAATTTGCAACACTTGTAGAAGTAAAGTCTAGAGATTGGTTAGAAGCCAAGAGAGCAATTATGAAAGTATTCACTGAAATGGGCAAACCAATAGAAATAAAATCAGGCAAAGATTCAGCATTTCTGTGTATAGCACTAAAAAATTGGCTACAAGAAGAAAATGTAAAGTTAGAAATCACATCAAGTAAAAACGGCTCTCAGATGTAGAAAGATTCCATAAAACAGTAAATGAAAAACTCAGAATTATAAATAGTGAAAATGACATCGAAGATAAATTACTTAAATTTGAAAAAATTCTCTACGTATACAACCATAAGACGAGACATAAAACAACTAACCGAACACCAGCGGACATTTTTATCTATGCAGGATCCCCCGACTATAATACCCAAACAAAAAAAATACATCAAATAAACTATTTAAATGAAGATAGACACGACTTCGAAATCGACACTAGATTTAAACAAGCACCATTAGTAAAGACAAAAACGACAAACCCATTCAAAAAGACAGGAGAAATAAATCAGTTAGACGAGAAACATTTTGAAGAAAGAAATAGAGGACAAAAAGTTACACACTACAAATCAAAATTCAAGAAGAAAAAGAAAGTTAATAAAAGCAAATACGACAATTAATTAATTACTATTGAATACAAAAACTTCCACCTGGCTTAAACCAAGTTCAAACGAGATATTTATCATTTCAAACATTCCCCAAGAAATAATAAAAACCCCTATCTTTGAGATACTTCCTTATCCAGACGAGAATAAAAATATTTTGACTGAAAATTCATACGATAAATACTATTTTAATAACAACACTTTGTTCAATAAAAACACAAAACAAATAGAAACTAACGAATATATAATAGGCATTTTAAATCAAATCATTTCAAACTATTACATTAACCACTTTTATACTTACTATAATAAGTTTGATTACATACTTAATCTATAAGTTTAAGGCAATGCCACAAAAATTAATAATTAAGCATTTTCGATCAAATAACAATCGTGGTCCCACAGACATAATCGAAACCCCAATTGTTGAAAAAATCGAGTCCCAAATTATAAACAAAATTGATACTCCAATATTTACAGCTGAGAAAAACCCCTCGCTATATCCCAATGTATCCGCCTGAGGACAGGCTATTTTCTTTAGGATGGGGGAGTCATATATCCGACTCCAATACCCAATAACATATAAATATTTCGCCCCCTAAAATTCATAACGTTAAAGTAAACATCCGTTTTTATAAACAATTGTCCCCCTCAAAACCAAAGCGTATGAACGCTAATCCATAAAATTAACATAAACAATTGAACACTTGAAATAATAATTGTCCCCCTAACAACCAAAAGCGTGAGAACGCTAACTCAGCAATTAAAATCGGACCAATCAAATCATCGAAATATCAATCACGCCACCAAAGGGCTCCCAAATTTAGCTTATAAATATAACCATAAGACATTTTTGTAATCAGTTCTAAGTTTTCATTCAAATAATAAAGTACGTTGCTTTTAACTCCAAAAAATATCTTTTTTTTCCTTATTGGGAAAATTGGATATTTAATTATATATTCCTGATCAGCGTAAGAAGCTGAGACGACAAAATTATGACAGCCAACTACTAAAATGAAATATGTTATTTTGGTTTTTTATTTTTTTGGTTTTTATAATTTGTTTAAAGGGAGTAAAAATGTCTCCTTTCTCTCATTTTTCAAATGCTTTGATCGAATTGGCTGTAATTCAGATATTTGCTTCTTGAAATATAGTTAGTAACTTTTCAAATGTTTTTAGTCATATTGGTACTATTGTCATTTTCCAAACACTTTTTTCCCCAACCTTAAAAAATTCCTTCTATAATTTTCATTTTGAATATATGTAATTATGTATGTGCTTACCTTTTTAGTAGTTGGCCATTTCCACTCACCTTTCACTATTTACTTGGAGACTTGAAGAATAACCTCAAGAATCGTATTATTATACCCTTGCAAAAAGGGTATATTAATTTTGGTCAGAAGTGTGCAACGCATAGAAGGAAGCATTTCTGACCATATAAAGTATATATATTCTTGATCAGCACGACGAGACGAGTTCAAATAGCCATGTCAGTCCGTCCGTCCGTCCGTCCGTCCGTCTGTCCGTCTGTCCGTCCGTCTGGATCAACGCAAACTCCTCCTAGACCGTAAGAGCTACAGAGCTGAAATTTTGCATGTAGGCTTGTATATACTGCAGGCATTGTATATCTCGGATTTAGCCGGATCGGATCACTATATCATATAGCTCCCATACAAATGGCAAAGTCACGAACAGTGACTTTTCTTAATAACTTCGTTATTTTCTGAGCTATGTCATAAATTAATATTGTTGAGTTAATTACACATATAAACGACTGTGCCAAATTTGATCGAGATCGGGTGACTATATCATATAGCTCCCATAGGAACGATCTTTCGAAAACAGTGACTTTTGTCAATAACTTCGTTACTTTTGACGCGATTGTTTTCAAATTAAACATTTGTTAGTTTAATATATCTGTTAATGACTGTGCTGAATTTGATAAATATCGGGTTACTATATCATATAGCTCCCATACGAACGATCGGTGGAAAACAGTGACTTTGATCAATATCTTAGTTTTTTCCTATGCTAAGATTGTAGGCCGTTCTTTCGCAAACATTAACCTTTTTAGCTTGAGCGTTTTTCCATTTTGATGGCTATAGGTAAGGAAAGAGTTACCATAAAAGTTGCAAGGGTATACAAACTTTGACGCGGTCGAAGTTAGCCCCGGCCCTCTGGTTTTTATGTTGGATCGTTTCAGCTCATTAAAGTTGATATACCCGAATTATCGCTTAATATTAAAGAAAAAACAAATAAATGTATATATGTGACCTAAACCCAAAATCTGATATTTAAGCAAACTATTAGAACAATTTTATAATCTTCTTCTCCGCTCTAATAGCGCTAATGACGCTTCTTTATTTACCGGGGGTTGCCGTACCGCAAATTTTCAGCGTTGCCCATAATTTCTCATAAGCTGCCACTGATGGGCAGCACTTACACTTCAGACTTGCACTTTGCACATGTTTAAGGAATTAAATAAGTTTTTTTTTTTTACAAGTTTAATTTTTGTTTTTATAAATTTACAGTATCTAATAACTAATTTGTATATATTTCCTAATTGAAATGAATAAAACAGGTGGTATGTCCTTTATTTAATAAACTTTTTTAACATTTAAGTGAATACATATTATGTATGTATACATATGTATGTATGTATGTGAATGTATTTGTCTGGCGTGGCCGACAGCGTGGCGTCGCTCAGCAATTTAACACATGTTTTGCGATTTCTTCTTTTTTTTTTTATTACAGCTCACAACCCAAGGTAATCTGAAATATGTATGTAAGTATTTAGCCACATTTAAAATTCATACATTAACTTCTTACAGCAAAGACGTCCAACTGGGACACTTCAGAATGGAAAAGCTGCCGGTAAGTAAAACTTACCTTGAGGTGTCTTAAGGGGTTACGCCACGCCTGAAAAAAAACAAAACATTTTTTTGAAAAAAAATAACCATTTTTTTTGGCTCTAAAAATTCTCTATAGTTTTAAGAATCTTTTACACTTTACATCATATCGGTATTCGAATTAGTTCCGAAGTTACAGCGTTTAGAAGTGAGCGCGGCCGAGTCGGCCCCGACGCGGTACATTTTTTCTTATGCGTTTTTCTCGAAACTACTTTTTTTGAACCGGGGTGTCAAATATCTCCGAATCTACTGGACCGATTTGGCTTAAATTTTTACCACATATTCTTTAAAGTGTTGGGTATCCGCCCACGTAAGATTTTGATTTAAGGTCCTGTTTGGAAGTTATGAATTTTTTTAGCCAAAAATGTTCTCCGAAAAAAGCGTTTTCTGTTCAAACAGTCGCCATTTTGCCAAAAAAAATTAAAAAAAAAAAATCCTACGTGGGCGGATAGCCATAGCCTTCCTGAATAACAAGATTTTTTTTTGGATTTTTCGGGTGATGTTTAGCCGAGAAATTTGACACCCAACCTGCAAGGATTTAGAAATCATGGTGGCACTTGACGGCCCATATCTCTGCCATTTTGTTTTAAAAAAAATTTTTAAAACTAAATTGTATACTGGCCGCACAGCAATAATTCATTTTTTCACCTGTTTTTTGGACCTCAGGGGTGGCGTAACCCCTTAAATAAATGTATTTATTCCTTTATTTATTTTAGCAGATTTAGTTCCCCAACCACCACAAACGTCTGAATCAACTCCAAACTTGACACCACAAGAAAAAAATGTATGTAACTAAAATGGTCCAATTAAAAGACTTCAAATTCTTTAAATTGTTTTTTCAGATTTCTTCAACGGCTCGCAGTGCTTGGGGTAAATGTTTCTTAATCTTAAAATAAATTTGTTGTACACAAAATAATCCAATATAAATATGTTTTGTAGAAAAGAATTTTGACGTATTTGGTCCAATAGTCGATAAAATGGATTTACTCGCAACCTTAAGGCGGATAGGATTATATGTGGTTTTCCACGTAATCGACAATTGGTATTTCATGTTCAATTTGGCGAAATCGAGGAAGTTGTGACCCAACCTGATATGAAAAAATATGCACCACAGCTTCTAATTGATTTTTATATTGGAAATTTAGATGATGGTCCACTTGACAATTGCAAAAGTGAGTGAAACTTTTTCCTTTGTATATCATTTGGTTTAACTGCATATATGTATATACAATTTAAGTTTATTTGATGGAAACTAATGCTTATTAAAGGCAACGACAACTTAAAGACGCTGCTGCTGCCAAAGAGATTATCGAATTTTGAAGCACCTTTTGGCAGACAGCATTAGGACTCATATTCAGACACGTTGACAATCACGACTTAGACGTCGGCAACACGCCCACACGTTCAATACGAATAAATCAGGCAAAGCATCTAAATCTAAATTGTATCGCATTGTGGCACACACACAGAGCAATCCCTCCGCCCCTTTCCACAACTACAATATGTATTTGATATTGAGAAGCTTACAACGGTTTTGTATTTCCTCCAGTAGAGCACATCCATCGAATAAAGGAATCAAGTTGAAGTAGGTGATGAGAGAGACAGTATACCTTCCAATTGGCTACCATGTTGATATCGTATCAATTTCGTGGCAGTAGTAAACAACCTGCCACAATTTCCCTCTATTGAAAATGGCAACGGATTGCGATTCTGTCTGCCACAACTGATAAATAAAAAGAGAAATATGCTGACAGCTCTTATTTACAGAGTGTTGAATGAATCTAAGTAAAACCCTCACAATTTTGTTTAATCACTTAAAAAAGCTTTTTCAAAAATTTCATTATTTTAGGGACTAAAGAAAGAAGCTGAGTTAAATTACTTCCATACATTCACTTTTATTGTAAATTATATAAAAATGACTTAAATTCGATATATATAACCAACTTTTGTGATTACTCCATACAATTACTGTTTTGTTCTGAAAGTGATTCCTTTTGTTAAATTTTCTGATGCTTTTTGCAAGCAGTCTTATCTCTACTTATGAAATTATTAACCTTATCGATTATTTATATTCAGCTCATTTTATACTGAAAACTTTGCTGATTACAGGGAAAATGCACAAAAATTATGAATTAATTTTCCTCTCAACTTTTCCACTTTGCGCTAAAGCGAACTTGCATAAGTAGGCACTAAAGCGCAAAATGGCAAATAAGAGAGGATTTTTGTTTTTGTTGTTTTTTAGTTTTTAAGTACAGAGAAAATATAGTCAATTTATCTAAAGGAAAGTTTACATAATTCATGCAAAATGGATGAAAGTGAACAAATATATATATTGCTTACCAAAAGAACTTTTCAAATTGATATATTAATACATTTTGTTGTAAATTTTTAAAGGCAAACACCCTTTTACTTTATTTTTAAATTTCATATTTTTCTTTTTCAATAGGATTCAGTTCGTGTAGGTTTCACTAGTTGTACAAAAAAACACAGATTCAAAAAAGGCATACATTTTTTTTTTTTTCTCTTAAGTTTTCTAGAATATACTGGCGCCAGTCTGGTATGCTCTGTCTCTGTCACTCTTTATAACCCTATATGACCTACGTAGTTACGTAAGAATTGAAAATTTAGTAATAAGCAAACAAACGAACGATCAAGACGTGTTCTGGCAGTGGCAGACACAGTTCAGTAACATTGAAGTAAAAATAAAGTAAGTTCTTATGAGATATTAAACACAGTGGTTTATTGTTCATCATAATTTGGTCCTTCGAGCCGGATAAACGGTGGCGCCACTCGCCTATCGGTATCTGTTATCGATATAATCGACGAGATCGTGAGGAACACATCTCTGGGAAAAACACGCGTCTTGAAATTTTTGGTCCACACAAGCAGTGGAAATTTCTTGGCATTTCATCATGGAGGAAATGAAAATATTCATAAAGGCCAGAGGAAGATTGAAGACAACCATTACCCGCATATATGGATATGCAGAGAATCCTGCACAGGATGCCGACGTCTTCACAATTGACACAGAGGGTTATGTGGACCCTACCGAAAACTTCGAGATATACGAGGAGAAATATGAAAGAGCAAATGCCCGCCTTAAGGCTTTACGAGCTACCTTGGCTACGTCTGGAAGTTGGAAGAAATCGTCGCGGCTGGCAACGATGGTTCGGTCTTCCAAGGAATTCTGCAACAATTGCAAAATCAACAGCAACAACTACAACTCCAGGTACAGCGTCAAATGGAACTCCAGATGCAGAGTCAAATGGAACACCAGCAACGGCAAATGGAGCAGCAGCAACTATTGGTTGAGAGATTGCTCTCGCCACAGCAAACTTCGTCTTCGTCAGGCTCACAGTCGGTTGCAACACCGGCACCAAGAGATTGTGAGTTACCGGAAATCAACATCAAGCCCTTCGGTGGAGATTACAAGGAGTGGCATGCCTTTAAAGACCTGTTTGAGAGTACCATTGACGGAAAGACAACTTTGACGAATATCCAAAAGTTTCATCACATGAAGTCATGCGTCATAGGAGAAGCAGCGATACTCATCCAGCATTTGCCCGTAGTGGTGCAAATTACGACACTGCATGGAAATCATTGAGTGATCGATATGAAAAGCCCCGTTACTTGGTGTATTTACTGATGGACACATTCACCGCATTGCCAAAAGCTGTTGGGCAAAACTCATCATCGCTACGCGCTCTGACTTGCGGAGCCAGTGATGTTATTCGGGCTTTAGACGCTTCTGGACAAACGGGCCGTGACTGTTGGCTCATATACTTGCTCATCAACAAGGTTGATGAGGCTACCCGACGTGAATGGATCGACAAAAGCTAGGATATCGAAAATCCTACCATTGAAGAGTTGCTCAAGTTTTTGGACTCACGATGCGATCGCCTTGAGCTCAGTCAAGTTGTCGATCATGTAGTGAGCAAACCGAGGGATGAAAAAGGAAAAAGGCAAGCACGCACCATGCTTGCCATTACAGGTAATTGTATTAAATTGCATAGTACTGAGCACATACTGTCGGCTTGTCCTCAATTCCAGAGCTTGAGTATCAAGCAACGTTACACCTTTGCGAAGGAGAAACATATGTGTTTTAATTGTTTGAGAACTGGACATGGAGTAAGCGCTTGTGGCTCGAAGTCTTCTTGCAAGTATTGCAAGCGCCGCCATCATTCTATGCTGCATTCTGAAGGCCATTCTACACAGCATAATAGCGCAGAGCAGCACCAAGGCAACTCAGGCCAGGCTTCTGAGGAGTCACCAGCGGCATCAGCGATAGCAATGATGAATGTTGCCAGACCTAGCCTAAGCCAAATGGCCAACGAAGAAGCACTCTACCTACTGCATTGGTACACGTCCGAAATTCTCAAGGAGCCTTGCTGACGTGCCGTATTTTATTGGATAGCGCCTCAGACTTGTCATTCATTTCGGAACGGTGCGTACAGACGTTGGGGCTTGCACGTTCGCCATTTCGAGTTGCCACATCGGGCATCTCAGACGTCAAGGCAGGAATAACCAGAGGTTTCTGCTCTCTCCAGATGATGTCTCGTGTGTCGAGTCATTCCATCGATATTAAAGCTCACATTTTAGCAAAGATCACCTCATCATTGGCTCGTGAAAACATTGATGGTTCATCACTATCGGTATTTAATGGATACCAAATGGCAGACCCTGACTTCAGAACTAACGCTTCAATCGATATTTTGCTGGGCAATGATTGCATTTGGTTAGTTCTCACCGGAGAGAAGTTATGCGATGGTCAAGGGCACTGTTCAATGAAAGACGTTAGTGTTTCTTGAAGTTATTAAATGTTTATTTATTTATATATATATCTAGGCACTAGCACATAAACCAGTGACTAAAGGTTGTCGCAACCAACACATAAATTGGGTGGACCTCGGAGTGAGATTACAAAGGTAGAGATGGGGGCCAAAGACACAGCGATGCACACCCGATGTAGCTACAATTGGTATCTGATCTTACTAAGAATAATGCATTTCTTTTATAGTACAAAATAGCGAGCTCACCAGTGCATAGTGTTAGGTCAGCAAAGTACGTTTTTATTGATTAACTAGGTCTTTATTGTTTACTGCTGACCATATCAGATCTACTTATGACTGATGAGCCATCGATATCTATAATCGGGTTACATACTTAATATTGACATACATTTCCATTCGTTCTATATTATAATTGGCTTAATGTTAGCTTATTTTATATAATCTAAACACCAACATACTCCCGGCCGTTGAACACCTGTTCAACGTTATCCAACGTTGACCGCAAAATTGCTGGGGGCTGGGCTTACTGCAGCAGGAGTCGGTATGGGATTGACGATCCTCACGGTTGTCTGCTCTGGACCATTGTGTCTTGGGGGTTGTGAGCATCTTTTTATTCCATATACCATCACAAGAACCGATGGTATTGTTAGCGCTACGTAGGAGACTATAACATGGTGAGCCGGCTGGCTGGGGTCTTCTGGCAATTTCCAGTTTTGCTTAGTTTCCAGTTTTCCTTGAATGTTGCTTAGTTCGTCGTAGCTTAGCTGCATCTTTGTGAATTGTGTTGTTGTTGGCGCTACTTTTGTTGGGCCAATGCTGAAGTTGCCAAATCGGACATATGACAATTTCATTGTGTCTGTCGTAGTTATACGGTGACCTGTTATTCGTATAGCAGAACTCCTAGCTGTACACGTCGGGTCTAGAGTTAACAATCCAGTCTTCTTAATAGTGACATCTTGTATATTATCGTCACAGGTCACTGCGAGTTCAATTGGTCTAGTGGTGGCAAAAATCCACTGATTTTTGTGATACATGTCGTACCACACGAATGATCTGTTTGTGTGTTGTATTTGGCAAGTTGATGATTTTGTGTTTTTGAATAGCTGGAACTCACAGTTGCTATTAGCCGAAAACGTCGTTTGTTTATCAAAACAAATATATTGCTCGTTGTTGAGCTGATGGCATTGTTCCAAATCGGCTCTTGAGAGCCCAATGTATTGATTCTGTTCCTTGTTGACAGCAATGATGGGAATTTTAATGTTCATGATTACAATCCCATGAGTTCCAATTGCTGGAATGGGTACCAGGTTATACAGTTGCACTGCCTGCGTTGCCACTAATGGAAATGTGACCTTAAATATCACATGATTGTTTGCGATTGTGCCTTGTGCCTTCATTAAGCCATATAATTGCAAGACGTCGTTATCTGGAACTGGCAAATCCAAACCAAACGGAAGATGTCTCTTCAGTTGGTTCAGATGTTCCCGAAGCTGGCCTGGTGATAGTAGTAACGGGCTTATTTTGCTATGATGGGCATCTGTAAATACTCGGGAAATTTCGGTTTGAATTCGTTGCAAATTCCCTGCAATAACTGTCATCTGAGTAGTTAGCGTGATATACCATTGCAATGCCTTTACTGCATTGTCCTGGACCTTGGTCATGTCGTTCATTTGTTGTTCCATTAGTTTCATCTGATTTTCAATTGTGGCTTCATCTCGCTTAATGATATTTATCGTTGAATCAATTACAGATGTCTGATTTTGCAGCAAGTTCAATAAGTAATCTTCATTTGATTTAACCTTTCGTATGGTGCCTGACATCTCTGTTGCATACTTTGAGTCCAGCACACCAAATAAGCCGTTCGCAATGTTCCCAATTATATCTAAGGGCGATCGTCGTTGGCGTTCTATGTGAAGGAGATCATTTCCTGTCCGTAGCTCTGAGTTGACATGCTCGAAGTGCCTCTGCATTGCGGTGCATGCCTCTGGAACCTTCATTAACACGCATATTTCTCCAACCTTTACTACTCCGTCTGAAAATGTCTTCAGGTCGGCCCAATATGGTTCGAGATCGTAGAATGCCACAATAGTCCAGTCAGACGTTGCCATCCTTCCTGTGCCAATACTTTCATAGTATATGCCTGGTTTGGGGTTGAATCGAGTTATATTAGTTCTTTGAGCAAATGCTATAGGCAATAATAACAGCATTAGGCAGATCGTCATTGCCAACGGTGGCAGACCGATCGATAAGCGTCTTTTTGTTTTTGGTTCTGCGTTGTCCTCGATACCAGGGTCTTTTTGGGAATTCGATTCTGTGTCATCTGCCTCGATTTTACGTTTTGTCGCCGTCTCTCTAAGCAAGGGGGCCAATTTATGGATAGCCCGCTTGTAGGTGCCTCTGGCTGTTTTAACGTCTACCACGCGGACGTATCCATCCAGGCCTGGATATAGTTTAACAATTCGTCCAATTGGCCACTGCAAAATTGGCACATTATCCTCCTTTAGAATTACCATCATGCCTTCTTTGACATTGTTATATGGTTTTTTCCACTTGGATGTACCCTGCAGTTCTTGTAGGTACTCTTGAGACCATTGTGTCCAGAATGTATGCTTAAGCCGTTGCACTAATTCCCATTGCTCTGGAATCGATCGCTGTGTTATTGGCTCTGCATCTGGTTGGGCTACTAATGGTTCTCCGATCAATAGGTGGCCTGGGGTTAGAGCTGTTAAGTCGTTGGGATCGTCTGAGTTTGGCGTTAACGGACGAGAGTTCAGCACTGCTTCAACATTGACAATGATGGTAGACAGTTGTTCGAACGTTAAGTTTGCTGTCGATACGTTTTTCAACAGTAAATGCTTAGCGGACTTTACCGCAGCTTCCCATAATCCTCCGAAATGTGGAGACCGTGGTGGTATGAACTTAAATTGCACTCCTTTTTGATTGCAAAATTCCTTGATACTACCTGCTGCCGTTTCTGAGTGTATTGTATCGGTCAGTTCCTTAAGTTGGTTGTTTGCTCCAACAAAGTTTGTTGCATTATCGCAGTATAATGTCTGGCATCTTCCTCTGCGCCCAATAAAGCGCTGAAGCGCGCCCACAAATGAGGAGGTGGACAGGTCTCCGACCAACTCCAAGTGTACTGCCTTGGTTGCAAAGCATACAAATACTGCAATGTAGGCTTTGTCGGGACGTTTTCCTCGAACCTTATGGTGGATCCAGAATGGTCCACAATAGTCTACTCCGGCATTGAGAAAGGGTCTATTCTGAGATACCCGATGCTCAGGTAAGTCACCCATGACTTGTTTAAAGAACTGCGGCCGGTACTTGGTGCATACTACGCAGCCCTGGATCACATTCCGGACCATCGGTTTCACCTTAATGATGTGGTACTGTTGCCGAGCTATTCCGCGTAGTGCCTCATGTCCACAATGAAGATTCTCTTCATGAAGTTTCCGTAGCATCATTTTTACCACCGGATCATTATACGGCAAGAGATATGGATTCCTTGTTTCCGTTGATACTGGTGCTTGTTGTAGCCTAGTTGCTACTCGTATGATTGAATCTTCATCCAGTATTAGTGGCAACGTTGCCACCGTGCTTTTGCGATCTAGCGGTTGATCAGGTCGTTTCTTTAAGTGCCGTAATTCATATGCAAATCCTGTTTCTTGAATTTGCTTAATGATCACTCTCCGTGCTTGGTCCAACTCTTCCAACTCTAACTGAGCCGTTGGTTTCCTGTTCTGCTTGTGACAAAACCGTAGCACATACGCCACTATTCGCTGTAGCCGGTAAAACGAATTTCTGTGATTTACCGTATATATCCATTCACTCTTGTTGTTTGCCGTGGCAGTCACCATGCTGAATACCTTGGTTTTCTTCTCAGCGGTATCCATCGTGTGCTCTGTAGGCTTAAATGGTGCTGGCCAGCCACGTTGTGGTCCATGCAGAAATAGTGGTCCATACAACCATAATGTATGTGTGCTAAGCTGAGCTGCTGATATGCCTCGAGATAGAACATCAGCTGCGTTGAGCGCTGATGACACATGCCGCCATTGCCTTGGATGTGATACTGCGTGTATTTTTGTCAACCGATTAGCCACAAACGTGTGGAAATGTGATGCCCGTGAATTCATCCACGAGAGTACTACTGTTGAATCTGACCAGAGGAATGATTCCACACTTTCTGATCCGAATTGGAGATCCTGTCGAACTCTATCCGTGAGTTCAGCTCCAAGTACAGCTGCACATAGTTCCAGCCGGGGCAGTGTCTGTTTTTCCAGGGGAGCCACTCTCGACTTGGCGCACAACAATCTGACCGAAATTTGGCCACTTTTATAGGTTGATCGGACATAAACTGCCGCACCATACGCCTTTTCTGATGCATCAACAAATGTATGCAATTCCTTTGTAGTGGGGACCTTGCCATCAAAAATATGCCTTGGAATTTTCATGTGGTTTAGTGCCTGTACATCCTCTCGATAAGCTTCCCATTGCTTCTCCAAATACGGCGGTAGGTCACCATCCATCTCAATTCGTTCGGTAGCAACATGTTGAAGAAACATTTTCGCTCTTACCACTACCGGTGCGAACAGTCCTAGAGGATCAAAGATTTGACCGACTTCGGATAGCACCACTCGTCTGGTTATTCCTTTTGTATGTCTTTGAGCCTTTCCACATAATTGGTCTTCTTTGGGTGCCCATATGATTCCCAATGTTTTGACACTTGTTTGTTCCAGTGTGTCACCGAGATTGATGTCGGCAATCGTATCTTCCTTTGGAATTTCCTTTAGAAGTTGACTGCTATTTGAACACCATTTTCGTAAGTTGAAACCCTTAGGTTTCAAGATTTCTAGAAGCTCTTGTCTTATTTGCAGGGCTTCTGGTAAACTGTCTGCTCCTGTGAGACAATCATCAACATAAAAGTCATTTTTTAATGCTGATGCTCCAGACGACAATTTTTCAATGTTTTTCAGTGCCAAATATTCCAGACACTTCGTCGCTAAATATGGGGCTGACGTGGTTCCATAAGTCACCGTTTTTAAACGATAAAACTTTAGTTCTTGACTTGGATCCTCTCTCCACACAATCATCTGATTGAATTGATCGGCAGGGTTTATCCAAACTTGACGATACATTTTTTCAATATCTGCCGTAAACACATATTTGTGGGTCCTGAACCGCAGAAGAATTGAGAAGAGTTGACTCTGTACAACTGGTCCAGGATATAAAATGTCGTTCAGTGATTTTCCTGATGACGTTTTGCATGATGCATCAAATACCACTCTAAGCTTGGTGGTGGTACTTTCTGGTTTTAGTACACAATGATGCGGTATAAAGTAATGGTTCTTGGGAATTTGTTCTACCATTACTTGCTTCATATGTCCAAGCTGTTCATATTCTGACATAAATTTTACATACTCCTTTTTTATGTCAGGGTTCATTCGCCTCTCTAATGACATGAATCTTCTTATGGCTACTTCCCGAGATTCTCCAAGAGATGACGCCTCTTCAGCAAATGGAAGCTTTACAATTAGTCGATTGTCCGCCGCCGTGTGTAGGTTATCGAGGAAGAATTTTTCACAATACTCTTCCTCCGGACTCCTGTACCTTTTTATTGGCTCTAGTGTGTCTAGCTGCCAGAATCTTTCCAGTGATTCCTCTGGATTCGTCATGCCTACCATACATGTGATTGAAGCTGACGTTGACATATTAATTCTGCCAGCAACAATCCATCCAAACTCTGAGTTTTGTAATGTTGGACGGTTTCGATTGCCCCGTCTCCTTTCTGGTAGCAGTATAGCATAGTGATCATCAGCTCCCAACAGCATATCAATTTTTCCGGGTTTATCAAATGTTGGGTCCGCTAATTGAATGTTGTCTGGTAATGTGACTTTCTGCGTTATTTGTTCTGTGGGTTGGTCACCTATTATGTGTGGCAATACAAATGCCTCAACTAGCATTGCGAACTTGTTGTATCTTGACCTTACAACCAAGCTTACTCGCGCCTTGCTTATCTGTGGTTGACCACCCACTCCATTTATATGCACATGAGTCTCGCTAATTTTTAACGATAACTTCTTTACCAGTCTCTCTGAGACGAGATTTACTTGAGAGCCGCTATCCAGGAGTGCTCGAAATTCTCCTTTCCTTTCATTGATCCCTTTTACCACTACCTTGGCCGTTGCCAACAGGGTGTATTTTCTGCCAATTCCATACGCAGAAGCTGCAGAAGCAGATGTAGCAATTTGGTTGCCTGTTTCTAAATGCAACATTGTGTTATGTTTTTTATCGCATTTAAAGCATCCCTCCAAGAGCAATTTTTTGCCATATGGTCCGGCTTGAAGCAATTGACACACAATTTGTGTCTCTGCACCCAATTAAGCCGCTCTGCTGCGGATTTGATTTTGAACTTTTCACATTGGAAGAGTTTGTGCTTTGCTCTTTCGCAGAAAGCACACAGGGTACTGTTTGTCCCAGATGCTGTTGCGCATGTCTTCCTTGGACTTGGTTTTTCAATGCTGCGAATTTCGTTTCTTGGTTTCCCAATCGCCTCTAATGTTAGGAAGCGCTGTTCCAAGAAGGATAGGAAGTCCTTTACTTCCTGCAGATCCCTTGTGTTGGAAAGAGATTGCTCATATAGTGCGTGGTTGAATCTATCCAATTTTCTTGTCATATGAAACATTATGACAGCATCTGACGATTCCATATTGACGCCTACATTTTTTAAGGCTTGCAATGATTCAAAAATGTTATCATGCAAATTCTTTATAGAAGCTGCGTCATTTCCCACATTTGGGTGATCAAACAGCTTTGCCAGTATGTCTGTTACTAGAACTCGTTTGTTATTAAAACGTTCCTGCAACACTGACCAAGCAGTGTTGTAATTGGCTTCTGTTAATTCCAGGTGCCGTATCAATCTCTCTGCTTCTCCAGAAAGGTTTGATTTTAAGTACCACATTTTCTCTATCGTGGATGCATTTGACTCATGAACCACCTTTTTATAGATGTCATGAAATTGTTGCCATTTCAGATAATCCCCATCAAATTTTGGAATGGGAATTTTGGGTAGTTGCAATGATTGTATCGATTGCAATACAGGTGGTGATTGTATCACTACATTTTCTGCTGGTGCCACACAGAATTTCAGCATTGTATTTTCTGCGGCCACAAACGTAGCTATATTGTATCCGGCTTCGGCTGGATTTTCAGCTAGCCGATGAATCTCATAATGGATTTCTTCAATTTGCATCCATAATTTGTCGACTACCGATTTGTAAGTCATTTTATCTTCAGGCACAATTTGTCTTAATGTCCTGGACAATGACTCCAGCAGAGCACTTTGCTTACGAACCAGTGGTTTGATCATGACTCGCTCTTCCTCTCGTTGGCGAGCTTGCCTCTCTAGCTTTATTTTTGCCAAATGGTCCTTCCAATCTTCCACTATATTAGATACAACCGTCTTCATTTTGCTGAAATAGTCCGTTACAAAGTAGTCATCTTCAGTTGGCACGTTATTTAATTTGTCCATCAACTCCTGATGACTTTTCTCGAAGTTCTCCCACATGTATTCCAGGAGCTCAAGTTTCTCCTCGAAATAAGATGGCTTCGTTTTCCTGGCGAAAGAATCTTTTTTGGTATTCCGAATAAAGGCCTGGATTGCCTCTCCTCGTTCTGTCTGCTGTTTATAAAACTCCTCCATGTTCTTTCTTATGTAATTGCTTATCTGTACTAGTACTTGACCCGATGGGAGTTTATTTATTTTGTCAAAGACAGGGAACGCTCCGACTCGTTCCTAAAATTGGTCAAGTGTAGCACAAATAAGAATAAGAAATAAATCGAAGTTGCCTTTTGATTAGTGTTTTAACAATAGTTTTATTTTTTATTTCCAATATACCTATTCTTTTACACTGATAACTGCCACGACAGTCAAACCAATTTTTGAGTTTCTTTTCTTTGTTTAAAAAATTGCTGATCAATGCCAAAATCTATACTCGTGCGTACTACCTGGGTTACTGACCGAGTTAACTAGGTCAGATATTGCTGACGCCAGGGAATGCAACAGAGTTGAGTTGATCAAACTTTATTTTTTATATAAAAATAACTTTTTATGATTTGGTCGCCTCGTTGACACAAATGTTGTTAAATGTTTTTTATAAAGTGATCGCCTAGTTGATCAACTTTTATTCAATGGGTATGCACTGCTACCCCGTTGCGGAAAACCAACTCCTAGTTTTCCAATAAATCTTTTTTATTTGCCAAGGTGGCTCCGCAATGATTGCCAAGTTAATCAATTGCGATGTTTTTAGTCGGGACCCCAGATTGATGTGAGATGTTCATCAATTTGTGCCCTCGCTTAGGATTGTCGTGTCCAAAGCGTGCAAAGAAAGTAGTCGCCTAGTTGACCAGTTTCCTTTTTGTTGAGAGATTGGTCGCCTGAGTTGACCAAATGTTCTCGCTTGATGACGGTTTCACCAAGTCTGTTATTCTTTTAACTTGGAGCCGCCAATGTCGGGGTCACCAAAATGTTCAATGAAAGACGTTAGTGTTTCTTGAAGTTATTAAATGTTTATTTATTTATATATATATCTAGGCACTAGCACATAAACCAGTGACTAAAGGTTGTCGCAACCAACACATAAATTGGGTGGACCTCGGAGTGAGATTACAAAGGTAGAGATGGGGGCCAAAGACACAGCGATGCACACCCGATGTAGCTACAATTGGTATCTGATCTTACTAAGAATAATGCATTTCTTTTATAGTACAAAATAGCGAGCTCACCAGTGCATAGTGTTAGGTCAGCAAAGTACGTTTTTATTGATTAACTAGGTCTTTATTGTTTACTGCTGACCATATCAGATCTACTTATGACTGATGAGCCATCGATATCTATAATCGGGTTACATACTTAATATTGACATACATTTCCATTCGTTCTATATTATAATTGGCTTAATGTTAGCTTATTTTATATAATCTAAACACCAACAGGCACCCTATTGCAGTTAACACCATATTTGGATGGGTAATCACATCGGTGTACACTTCAAGATTGCAAACATCATCTACGTCATTGCTGACTACGGTTATATAGATGGACTACTGCAAAGATTTTGGGAACTAGAGGAAGTTCCATCACATACAACTGTAAACGAAGAGGATGAAAAGGTCGAAACGAACTTCCGGCGTACCCACAACCGCAACTCATATGGAAGACACATAGTCGATTTGCCCTTCAAGGAACAAAATCCACAATTTGCGGATACGTTTCAAGGAGCGAGATCGCGCTTTCTCGCAGTCGAGCGTCGTCTAATGAAGGATGCCAGCTTGAAGTTAAAATATACTCAGTTTATGAGAGAGTGTATCCAGCTGGGTCACATAAAGGATGTAGCTGCAGACGAAGCCACAAACGTATATAAAAAGTCATTCTATTTGCCACACCATCCAGTCATAGGTGCCAAACTGCGGGTGGTGTTCGATGGATCATTTCAAGATCGGGATGGACGATCTCTAACGACGCACTTCACATTGGCCCATGTATACAACGCAACCTCTTCAACGTTTGTCTGGGTTTTCGAATGCACAGATTCGTATTTTCTGCGGACATCGTCAAAATGTTCAGACAAATTTTAGTGGCCCCTGAACATCAGAATTTTCAACGAATCCTTTGGAGAGAAGACCCAGAGGAACCATTGAAGCATTACAAGTTGACCACAGTCACCTATGGCACAGCATGTGCGCCGTTTCTGGCAGTTAGAGTGCTGGAACAACTGGCAACTGATCACGAATACGAGTTTCCAAGGGCGGCTAGGATACTTTTGGATGATTTCTACGTCGATGACGTACTGACAGGATTCATGAACGAACAAGAACTGCTCGACATTAAGGAAGAGCTGATATTCCTTATGTCACGGGCACAATTGGAGCTAAGCAAATGGGTCTCGAATAGTAAACGAATTGCCAGCAACGAGGGAAATGAAATCGATTTCTCAAAGATGCCAGCAAAGGTGCTTGGGCTGCATTGGCGTCCTGGAGAAGACGTCCTAACATATAAGGTTTCACTATCGGAACATATGACTTGTACGAAGCGACAAGTGCTGTCTGACACGGCACGCATCTTTGACCCACTCGGCATTCTGGCGCCAGTGGTGATCAAGTTTAAAATGCTGCTCCAAGAGTTCAAAACCAAAATCTTGACAACCATTTCCAAGGATATTGAGGATTCCCCATTTGAGGTACTACTCGGAAGGACATCATCTTGGATTAGACTGGTTCGAGTGGTCGCATATGTATTCCGCTTCGTTCATCGAACCAAATCAAGCAAGTCTAAATATTCAGGACCTCTAAAGTTCGATGAAATTACCAGAGCAAGGAAGTTTTGCCTACGACAGGCACAAAATTAATTCAATGAAGATAGACAGCTGCTTTTGAGGAAGCAATCTTTGGAGCGACGATCAATTTTAAGCAAACTATCTCCCTTCGTTGACGAAGATGGAATTATACGTGTGGGTGGACGTTTGGAAAGGTCGCAATTGCCTGCAGATGCCAAGCATCCAGTAGTTTTGCCGAAACAACATCGCCTTGTGGAATTGCTGCTGAAATATGAGCATAAGGTCAATCTTCATCCAGGAGTTTCAGCAATGTTTGTAATAATTCGCCAGAAATATTGGATCATTGGCGCACGAAATCTTATTCGACGTATCACACATGAGTGTTTAAACTGTTTTAGACAGCGCCATCACACAGCACATCAGTTTATGGCCAATTTACCGGCTGTTCGAGTGCGACAAGCCTTTCCATTTGAGCATACTGGATGCGATTATGCTTGTTGAAGGTTCACAGGGACGAAACCCAGGAAGGAAAAGGGCTACATTTGCCTGTTTGTATGTATGGTTACTTCAGCTCTCATCTGGAGCTGGCCACTGATCTCAGCACCGACACATTCTTGGCGGCATTAAAACGTTTTATGGCTCGTCGTGGGAAATGCTCCCAAATGTATAGCGATAACGGGCGTAACTTTGTTGGTGCAAAACGTGCACTAGACGAAATGGTACAGCTTCTCGCTTCACGCGAGCACAATGACGTCGTTTCGAAAGTGCTTGCGGATCAAGGTATCAAATGGAATTTTATTCATCCATATTCACCACACTGGGGTGGTAAGTGGGAGTCAGCTGTACACTCGGTTAAGCTGCATTTGCGACGTGTAATAGGAACCAACGTCCTCACCTTTGAGCAGATGCACACACTGCTCTCGCAAATAGAATCTGTCGTTAATTCGCGACCATTGTGCACAGCATCGGATACTGAAATTGCCTACTTGTCACCGGCACATTTCTTAATTGGCAGAACATATACAGCAGTTCCTGAAGACAGCTATTTGCAGATTCCGACCAATCGAGTGAGCTACTAGCAGCATGTTCAAGCAATGCTTCAAGGATTTTGGAAGCGTTGGCATCAAGAATACTTGACATCGCCAAACATTGCGATCGGTAATCTTGTACTGATCAAGGACTCTAACGCGCCTCCATCGGCATGGCTCTTAGGACGGGTAACTCAGGTGTTCACAGGAGATGATGGACTCGTCAGAGCGGTTCAGGTTCTCACCAAATCAGGAGAAGTTACTCGCCCTATCACGAAGATTGCAGCCCTACCGGGTTTAGAAACGGAGTTTCAGGGGGGGCGGGATGTTGAGGAACCAATTGTCATTTAACTTACATTGCTATACGCAGCAAGGCAAAGACTCATGAATGATCTTGCACATCTCACAATGCTTTTGTTTTTGTATTTTCTCTTAAGTTTTCTAGAATATACTGGCGCCAGTCTGGTATGCTCTGTCTCTGTCACTCTTTATAAACCTATATGACCTACGTAGTTACGTAAGAATTAAAAATTTAGTAATAAGCAAGCAAACGAACGATCAAGACGTGTTCTGGCAGTGGCAGACACAGTTCAGTAACATTGAAGTAAAAATAAAGTTAAGTTCTTATGAGATATTAAACTCAGTGGTTTATTGTTCATCAGTATGCTAACCCCTTTTACACGCAAAATTTTTTCGGAATTCATCAAAACCAAATTTATCTACATCCAAATTATTTAAACAGTTCGGCTAGTGCTTTCGGTTCTTTTGGCGACATATATAGGTTCGAGGATGGCAGCGGAGATGCGCGTGGTCCATTGTTGTTGGGCAGAAGCAGCTACTGTGAATTCGGCAGAGTTCAAGGTCAAGGGCTAGACCAGAACGAAACTGAAGAAGGCGGCGTTGGTGGACATCGTGACGTGGGTAGACGCCACAGTGTGACCACAATGGCAACGGCCACAACCATGGCGGCATCTTCAACCATGATATTGAGCTCGAGGTCAAGTCGTTTCGGGTTAGCCGAAATGAACAGAAATGTGGTTCTGCCATCGATGGATATTGGTGAACAGCGACAACAACAATATCATCGACAACAGACTGGCATATCCATGAGCTTCAGTATGTTATTGGCCAGGAGTTTGACAAAGGAACCGACAAGTATGAGTCCAAATATATTACCGTCCATTGATGGTGTCCCGTTCATTATGCTCGGGCAAGAGCGATTCGAACTGAAACCAGAGACGATCTTTGTGCTCGGCATGCGTCTGAGTGTGACGAAAAATGATATTCTCATGTTCTTTAGTTCCGTGGGAATGATCGCTGTGGACCATGCGAGAAAACCAAGGATTTTTGTGTACAAAAATAAGCAAAATGGACGATCAAAGGGTGAGGCGTCCATTACATATGTATATAAGTCCGTTCATGGCGGAAATGGCCATTAGATGCCTGAATGGCAGCAAATTTATGGGAGAAACTATAACGGTTTTACCAGCATATCTATCAACGCGCAAGGGTCGTGGCATCCGCTTTAGATATCCTCGAGAGTTCGCTCCATCGAACAATCGGGAACACCAACAGGATCGGCAGCAGCTGAATCGTCAACGTCGACCCCGTAAATGAAGACCGGCTCGTGACAATTGGTACAGCAATTTTGTTTGGCGCTCCAATTGCAATCGTTGCAAGGCCAGCAAATCGGAGTATGCAGCCGAACCCCTTTTCAGTGGTTCACCATCTTTCATGAGGGTGGCTCGCCGTTGGCGCATTCATAAGACCGACTGGGAATGCTGCTACTGTTTCAATAAGAATTTCTGGTATCGTCAGAGATGTAATCGTTGTCGTGCTCCCAAGGCTGTTGATACGCCAAAACCCGTCACCCCACCCCGATCGGACAAATGGGAATTGAAGCTTGGCAGTGATTAGGGAGGGTCCAATACACTGAGGGTATTTAAAATTTACAAGTGTTATTTGCAAGTCATAGTTATCAAGTATCAATGCAGAGTGGGAACGGTTTGGCGTTCTCACAGGCAAGCCAAATCCGTATGCATCATGAATGGAAAGAATATCCAAATTCTTTGTGAAGTGAATCCATTTACAATAAATTATTTCATATATTCACACATTATTAACTTTCCAAACAGAATAAATGTATAAAGAGAGTATTACCTCTCAAGTCAAGTAACTTGTACCTTGTAATTAGTTAAACTTCCAAATCATAGAAACATTTCATAAATTGCAGACTAATGTGGCCGACATGGCCAAGTTTCAAGGATAGTTGCAGGTTGTGCATTAATTAGTGAAGTGAAAGTGCTTTATAATGTGGTCAATGCCTCGCACAGCAGAGATTTTGGTTTAAATGAAGGATGCCAAACATTTAGTAGAGATTCATAAGTGTTCTAAGTTCTTCTACAAAATCACTTTGGTATGTATTTAAATGGCACTTAATACTAGTTGTTGCTGTTGCTAATTATTTTTTTATTCGACTTCATTAGTTTGCCGAAACTAAGTTAGTTGTGCTTAAAACAATGTTGACTGGCACCTGGCACGGGCCACTGCCACATTAGTCTACTTAATCCGTAATTCAGATAACTGAATATTTAAGCTCCAGCACAGAAAAAGAAACGACTCTGAATTCTAATCGTTTAATGAATTTATTTACTTGCCTTTACTTTTCTCCCTCACCTTTTTCGCATTGAAGTTAACTGCAGTCAGTGGCCCTGTGGCCAACCACTTGAATCTGTCCCACACAAACCGCTGGCAGCATGAACCTTTCTTATACCCCACACTCCCCCATTTTCGCTTCTTGGTAAACTTGCTCAGTTTGTTGTGTGATTTAATCAAAGTTTGCAGTAGGAGCCAAATCTTGCCCTAGCTAGCGAGTTGTGCATTTGCCTGGCACATCCGCACCCGGACTTGTAGTTGTGGCTGAAAAGGGAAAAGGGAATTGGAGTTTGTAGCTGTTGTGAATTTACTTTGCACTTTCTTCCACACGGCCGAAGTTGGCAGCTGCTGCTGGATGGACTTGGTCTTGAAAGTCGGCTCTTGTTCTCGCCTGCAGGATATTTGCGTAGCTGTACCTGCAGTTAGCCGCAGCCCTCCTGTCCGCATCTCAGCTTTTTGTGTGTGTGTGTGTGTGTGTGTGTGTGTGTGCAACAGTGTCACACTTCAATGCCTTCAAGCCACCACTCCCTTCATCGGTGCCATCTGCTGGGGATGCCGCTTTAAGTGCCAGCAGGAGAGTAAAATGCAATAATCACCATTAGCCAGGACCAGGACGAAGGTCTTTCGTCTATACCAAAGTGTAACAGAAGAAAGCCAGGTCAACAATCCAGGTAGAAAGGGAGGCACAGGCACCGGCAAGACAACAAAAAGCAGCAACAAAATGCGAAAGTAAAGCGAAAATCAACTTAACTGAATTGAATGAAAAAGTTTAAACTGCGGGTGCCATAAACTCTGAATGCGGTTCAGTTCAATATCTTCCTGTCCAACAATGAGAAAAACCAAAGCGGGGGGGAGATGGGAATGCAATGCATTCATGGGTGTAGCAAAGGAACTGGGGTCTGATAACTTGTTTTCTGATACCAAAGTTGAGGTATATTTTAATGGAACCTTTTAGAAATTCCGTTTTGTTGATTATTTTTACAAATTTAGAGGCTAAAATTAATATATCTATCGTTATTTTTTCATTAACAAGTGCCATAACAATTATTGAACTAATTCTCTTTTTAATCTTCTTTAGCTATTACTGAAGGTCCATTGGTTAGCTGTCCTAGCACTCCTAGCAGTGTTACTCCTAGAAAGCCTGTAGGTCGTAAAAACCATTCAGAATATCAAGTCTCAGAGATGGAACTTGAGTTCAAATCAAATATGTATTTGACCCCAGAAGTGTCAACAGTTGGCTGAGAAATTGCAGCTAACTGATCGTCAGGTAAGTTTAACTATAAGCATGAAAACAATGCATATATAAGGTAGTAATTGAATGTTTCATTTGTTGCAGCTCAAGGCGTGGTTTTCAAACCGTCGTACAAAGGTTAGAAAACTTTCCATGGCTCAGGAAGGACCCATAAAATAGGATGCGTTTCAAATCTCCGACAACGCCCGTGGCTAAAAATGGCCGAGCATATAAGATGCAGGTCAGAAATCAGTTGGGGCCATTTGAAACTCCGGTTTGCCTTCAAATTCAACAAATACATACATATATAGTTTTACATGATTTTTCTTTGTTTCCATTGCCATTTGATATCGTTCACATTCAATTACCACACAACTTTTCACATTGAACAAGAACAATTTAATTATCACGAATTATGCATCATTAAAATGAAAGAATAATTTCCATTGAAATAATATTAATCGCATTAATTATACGCCACTTGAACGGAATTGCCAATTAATTGCTACATAATCCCACAGCATGTCAATATACACTAGGCGGCATAAATATTTTGACGAAATCGTTTTGTGCCTCTTGAAGCTGTCCATGCGTAGTACCGTTAAATAACGGTGCGAAAATGAATGCCAAACAAAGAATCTATTAACAGCTATGTGCATGCCAAATTTTAAGTTCTTTAGCTTTTGCATTCTCTTTCTGCTTATAAGAATGCAAGCAAACATCAAATTTCTGCGTGGCATAAGTATTTTGACGAAATCATTTCGCACATGTGAATTCAGTTTTGAGCGCGTTTGAACCAACAGTCGTATGTATTTAAATTTAATAAATATTTAAGATACTGAAAAAATAAAAATTTAGAAGGGCATATTGTAAACCATGGCTAAAACGGCTGAATTAAGTTTGGAGGTTAGATCGGCAATGGTGGCTAAGTTTCACGCCGGAAAAAAAATAGTGGACATTGCCAAAGAGTACCAGGTGTCTTGACAAACGGTGCACTACCAAATAAATAAGGACAAAAAGTATAACTCGTTGAAAAATTTAAAAAGAACAGGCGCAAAACGGAAAACTACCCTGACTGATGACCGAGTCCTACTACAGGAATTTAAAAAAACGTATTGCTGAAGCCTCAAAAAGCAGCCGATTTGCTGAATTTGACAGCCAATAAGTCAATCAGCGAGAGGATAGTCAGACGGCGCTTGAAAGAAGGAGAGTTCGGAACATTTGTAGCCAAGGACGTTCCTTTCATTTCAAAGGTTAACAAGTTAAAAAGGTTAGCATTTGCAAAGGAGCATATAAACAAACCAAAGGAGTTCTGGAGAAGTGTTTTGTGGACAGATGAAAGCTCCTTTGAGTATAATTCTTCAAAAAAAAAAGTATTTGTAAAGCTGCCCATCGAGCAAAGACAAAAGAGACGGCCCGTTTGTCAAAAAGTGAGCCATGGTGGAGGTTCTGTGATGTTCTGGGGATGTGTGGCATATAATGGGCTGGGGGATTTCATTCCCATCTCAAGGCCAATACTGACCACCCTCAATAAAATGCCTTTCCTTCCGGAGATCGCTCATCGGCTGTCGTTTATTCTCCAGCAGGAGAACGCCCCATGCCATAAAGCCCAGATGATAACCAACTTTTTGAAGGATCTGGATGTTCCAACGCTAAACTGACCCCCCAAAGTCCAGATCTAAATATTATAGAAAACGTCTGGTCTCTTTTGAAGCGCAAGAGAACAGAAGAGTTAAACAAATCCAGAGAAGAAACGATTTCTGAGCTCTCTTCCTTATGGGAAGAGATGTCTCCAGAAATCCTTCAAAATTTAGTGAATCCTGTGCCGCGACGCCTCGCAAAAGGAATTGAAGCTATACATTTTACTAAATATAAGCTAGTTAAATTAATTTTGTTAAGCCTAAAATATGTTTTTTTGACAGAGCTTGTCAAAATACTTATGCCATACTCTAAAATATTAAATGAATTATAATTTTGTTAAGTTTGTTTCAAAAAAATTTTGTTTTCCTATTTTTAAGTTTGTATTAACCATACACAATACGGAAAATTAAATAATAATTTTCTATAAAGAAATTTAAAAGTTAAACAACAAAATGCGCAACTTTTTCTTCGTCAAAATATTTATGCCGCCTAGTGTATTGTAATCAAGCAGAAATTTGTACTTTAAATTTATATACAAAAAAAAACTGAATAAAACAACAACACGACAACAAAATATACAATTTTTATAAAATAAAATAAAATATAAAAAAAAAAAACTATATATATATATATAGAATCCACCAAAAAAACAATGTCTATTCTAAAGGTTAGTACAACCAATAATAAGCAGAGGAAGGTTAAGCAAATGTTTTCAAAGCGTACGTGTTTCTTGCGAAGCAGTGTTGCGATTAGAAACCGATTGACAGCATTTCGAACTTAAGGATTTATGAAAACCAGCCATACCGGAACTCCATATCCAAGATGTGCCGATCCCCTTGATTTCGGAATATTGGCGGCACGTCTGGCAGTTGCCAGCAAATTAAAATCAAAAGTAAAATCATCGGATGATGAGGGTGAAGAAATTGAATCGATATCTGATACGAACAATGAATGAACCTAAGATGACATCCTTTGAGGAGCGTCGTAAGTTATTTGATTTGGCCGAATTCACAATTTGCAAGGGTCGCAAATTAGGCGATTCTTTTCATCATTCCGACGTTGATGTCGATGTCTTGTTGGCAAATAGCCGTTAACGTTTGGGCGGCTCAGCTGGTATTATTCCAACTTTACCCTTACTCAATAATCGCATCGCTACGTTATTTTAAAGAGATGGAAGCCTTTTGTTGGCTCGAAATATTCGCCTTAACCAAGGCCTTAATTTGGTATGGCCAAAAAGTTTTAACAAGCCAAGTTTGACTTGGTCGAGTTTCATTTATAAATATATATACACATCAATACATAACTTCATACACACAAGAAACAAGTTAATATAAACGAAAAAGTATACAAAAAAAAAGAAAACCAGAGGGCCGGGGCTAACTTCGACCGCGTCAAAGTTTGTATACCCTTGCAACTTTTTTGGTAACTCTTTCCTTACCTATAGCTATCAAAGTGGAAAAACGTTTTATCTAAAAAGGATAATGTTTGCGAAAGAACGGCCAACAGTCGTAGCATAGGAAATAACGAAGTTATTGGACAAAGTCACAGTTTTCCACCGATCGTTCCTATGGGAGCTATATGATATAGTTACCCGATCCTTATCAAATTTGGCACAGCCATTAACAGATATATTAAACTAACAAATGTTTAATTTAAAAGCAATCGCGTCAAAAGTAACGAAGTTATTGAGGAAAGTCACTGTTTTCGAAAGATCGTTCCTATGGGAGCTATATGATATAGTCACCCGATCTTGATCAAATTTGGCATAGTCGTTTATATGTGTAATTAACTCACCAATATTAAATTTCAATAGCTCAGAAAATAACGAAGTTATTAAGAAAAGTCACTGTTCGTGACTTTGCTGTTTGTATGGGAGCTATATGATATAGTGATCCGATCCGGCTGAATGCAAGATATACAACGCCTGCAGTATATACAAGCCTACATGCAAAATTTCAGCTCTGTAGCTCTTACGGTCTAGGAGGAGTTTGCGTTGATCCAGACGGACGGACGGACGGACGGACGGACGGACGGACATGGCTATTTGAACTCGTCTCGTCGTGCTGATCAAGAATATATATACTTTATATGGTCGGAGATGCATCCTTCGATGCGTTGCACACTTTTGACCAAAATTAATATACCCTTTTGCAAGGGTATAAAAAAATAAAATATTGCTTTAAAAATTGATTATTGAGCATGACTTCTTTATTCCATAGACTTTGCATGTGTGTCCCAAGTATGAGATGGACTTTTTTTCTAGAATTTCTGTGTCAAAAAGTACTTATTCCATATCCCTTTACCCCTCCTTTTGTTTGTATAACATCTGGTCGAAATATGTAAGGAAAAAAAACAATAACATCAACATCAACGCCTTTTCGTTTTTCCGCCTTTTGTGCTTTTTTCAGCCAGGACAATTCTCAGACATTTCTTTAACTAAAATCCACTCAACTTCCTCACATACACACACACACCCAAGCATATATATACGCATACAAACATATACACACAATGACGAAGTATTCTGCGACAGTTCATTGTACTCTTCTGTTTTTATACTCTTGCAAAAGAGAGTTTATTAATTTTGGGGGCGGAAGAATCTTCATCTTTATATAGTTTTCTTATTTTTCATAACTCTCTTCTGGTCTATACAGTTTTAATGACTCTATTATATATCGCCCATCGAGAGGTGCCGGATTTAATGTGGCATTCATTTGTTTGTTATACATTTAAGCTACATATGTGTGCATTTAGTTCTAGTGTTACAAAAAGAAAGGAAAGTTTCTAATTTTATTATTTTAATCAATTTATTTAATTTTAATCAAATAAGGTAATAATTTACAAATTTATTGGTCACTGCCAAAATCTGATGTCTTGTTCCTTTGCTTTAAGTAATATTGAATTTCGTTTGAAAATAGTTTTAGGTAAATATCATAAGCAACACTAAAACGCCTAACTTGATTCTCAAGATCTTTATACTTTATTATAATGACTTCAAGAAGTTTGCTTTAATTTTAGTCATCAGATGAAAATTAAATCGTGTGGTTAGTTATACTCTTAACTTTTGATAATTTATTCACTAATGCATTTATATGTCCCTAATTTTTAGCATAACCCAGTTCAACTTTAAACCAAGCCCAGTGATATACCTACAACTGATCTGACCTAAGCCTTGTAGACAATCTTCTAGTTTACATTTATTATTGACATTCTGCAGAAATTTCAATCGGTATTGTTCCAGAATGGAAAACCACCATGATCATTTGGCGCTTTACCTCTTGGACGATAGTCAGCACTTCAGGCTAGAAAATGAGTCATGCTTTTAACCAACTTTTTAGGCCTAAACCTTTTGGTAAAGCAATAAAAAGTTTAGAATAACTATAAAATGGCCTGATGGCAACTTATTTTGTTATTTAAACGAATCATAAAAAAAACAATATAAGTATTGTGAAAATAGTTAGAATATAGTTTAGTCGGTGCCTTTTAATTTTACCATTTCTAGTTAAGGAAACTCGCGACTTTTGCATTTTGTTGTATGCACTTTTCCACACACATTGTGAAATAGGCGAAGGCAAGGTTTGACTTGAAGTGATTTATTGGGGCCGCAAGCCCGGTATTTATAGGAGAACGTTTACATTGGTCTTATGGCTAGTGTCTTAACGGTACTTAAAGCTAGACATTATGCTTAAGTTCTAATTACTTATAATCTATCCCTAAAAGTATGTGGCCTAATCTTATCCCTAAAAGTATACTACACCTCCTTTTTTTAAAAAGAAAAATTTATATTTTTCTCATATCCTGTTTATATTATTTTTATTCTATCTAAATGTACTGTTTACTTTTTGTTTTTATCATCCGCTATTACTATATTATTGTTAGGACCTATGCTCTGTATTGTATATTTGCCTGTGTATTTGTTATCTAATTTATGTCCTGTATCATTTTTTAAAAGTATTTCTTGTCCTTCAGTTAGCGATACTTTTTTTGTGTTTTTATCATATGTTTCTTTTTGTAATGCTTTAAATTTTTCGATAAGCAGTTTCGCTCTATTTTGTGCTATTTGTAATTTAAATTTTATTTCTTTATTGAAATCATCAATGTTGTAAATGGGTTCTACCGTTTCAGACGAGAATGGGACAGTTTTAGGATGTTTTGCAAAGACTAGTTCAAAAGGTGCATAACCATGTACGGTGGATGGAGTGGTGTTAAAGCAATATGTGAGGTATGCTAGATATTCATCCCAATCGTCTTTTTTAATGGATATATATGACCTGATGTACTCATTGAAAGTTCTATGGCTTCTTTCTATTGTTCCAAGAGTTTGATGATGGCGCGCCGTGGAGTTAATTTTAGTTATGCTAAAATTTTTGAAAAGTTCTATTAGTATTGAATTCATAAATTCTGTTCCCATGTCTGTTAGAATTGTTATCACTGAACCGTAAATTAAAATGAATTTTTCAAATATTGCCTTTGCAAACGCAATTTTTGATGTATGTTGCAACATCCCGAGACATATTTTCCAAAAGAAATCTCTTTTTATTTTTCCTAGTGTTCTGTTTACCCCGCAGTGACCTCCCTCTATTGGGTCATTATGATATTTATTTAATGTATTTCTTATTTCTTCTTTATTTGTTATTACTTTTACTTGAGGTAGAACTGCTATTTCTAAATGTTTTTATGTGTCTTTTCCTTTTTGTTTTAGTTCATTAGGTGTAAGTGACCTAAATAGTTTTTCTGACATGTCTATCTTCAGTTTATAGATTCTTTGAGCACCGGCTTCTTTTTCAAGCCTTGGAAGGAATCGATCTAGATCTATTCTTCCACTAATGATCAAATCGCCTATGTTGAAGGAGAGTAATTTTTCTTTATTTTTGGTAATAAAACATTTTTTGAATTTAATTTGCGCGTATTTTTTGGCTTCGTTAGGACTTATTATTTCATATATTCTTGGTGTTTCTATTTTGTTATTGTTAATTTGGTTTTCCTTATTTGTTAATTTTTTTGTTTCTGATCTTGTTGCCACTTTAAGTATTTTATTAGTTTCTATGTTTTTTATATTTTCAAATTCAATTCTGGAGAGAGCATCCGCTGCGAAATTTTCTTGTCCCCTGATGTATTCTATAGTAAAATCGAACTCTTCTAAATCTAGCCTTATTCTAGTAAGCTTTGACGATGGTTTTTTTAGAGAAAATAGGTATGTTAATGGCTGATGGTCAGTTCTAATTAGGAATTTTTTCCGTATATGTATGGTTTGAAATATTGAATTGCCCAATGTATTGCCGTTAATTCTTGCTTGATTGTTGACTTATTGCTTTCGCCTTTTGTAAATGCCTTAGATGCGTATGATATGGGTAATTGTAGTCCATCAAATTCTTGGCTGAGGACGGCTCCACATGCGATCTTGTTTGCATCAGTTGTGATACAGAATTTTTTATTAAAATATGGATATTGGAGTATTTGTGGGCTTAATAATTTGTTTTTTAAGTATTCAAAAGCTGCTGACAGTTTGCATTCCAGTTAAATTCTAAATTTTTCCTAGATAATCTATTGATAAATTGTGCATGGTATGCAAAGTTTGGAATGAATCTACGGTAGTAATTACAGAATGCTACAAATCTTTTGGCTTCGTCGCCATTCTTGGGAGTCGGGTAATCTTGAATCGTTTTGAATTTGCTTTCGTCTGGTAAAATTCCTTTATTTGTGCATTTGTGTCCTAGAAAAGTAACTTCATGTCTGAAGAAAGAGCATTTGTCAGGGTGCAATTTTAAGTTATATTTTCGGCAAGTTTCAAAAACATCCCTTAAGTTTCTGATCATATGACTTTCAGAGCACCCGATTACAATTAGATCATCCATATAAAGGAATGTTTGGGATGGTGATAGACCAGTGAATGCAAAGGGCATCATTCTTTGAAACGAGTTTGGTGCAATTTTTAATCCGTATGGTAATTGCTTGAATCTGAATGAGCCCTTATCTGTGGAAAATGATGTTATGTCCCGAGATTTTTCTTCTAATTCTACTTGATGAAATCCTGACATTAAGTATAAACAAGAGAAGTATTTAGCGCGTCCTAGCTGGTCAAGATATCGTCCATTCTGGGTAGTGGAATGTATCCGCTACTAGTTGTTTGTTAATTTTTCTATAATCAACTACCAATCTCCACCGTTTTTCCTTGCTGCCAGGTAGCTACTTTTTAGGAACCAATAAAATCGGACTATTGAACTTAGACATTGATGGTTCAATAATATCATCATTGATCAATTTGTCCACTTGTTTATTGATTTCGTTTTTTTGACTGTGTGCTATCCTGTAGTTTTTGGTGTAGACTGGTGTTGTGTCTTTGAGTCTTAATTTTTGTTTATAGAAATTGTTGGACGATATTTGTTCAGATTCTATTGCGAATACATCATCAAATTCTGAGCATAATTTAGTAGAGGTTCTTTCATGAAGTCGGGAAAATGGGGTGCTAGTTTGTTCAATATTGTAGATTTATGTTTTGAATCATGTTGTTTGTCTATTTTTAAGATTTCATAATCGGACAGTTTTTCATTTAATAGGTTTATATTTGTAATTTGCACGTCTGTGTTGTTAGTATTTAATATGCGGACATATGGGTTAGTCTTAGAAGCAATAGTGTTTGCGACGAATACCCCGGGTGTAATTCTTGATTGGGGATAAAGATGTTTTTTTTTTTTTTTTTTTTTTTTTTTTTTTTTTTTTTTTTTTTTTTTTTTTTTTTTTTTTTTTTTTTTTTTTTTTTTTTTTTTTTTTTTTTTTTTTTATTGGGTTTAAGATTGTGGTTTCGCCTATTGTAAATAGGACGTCATTGCCTATTCCACTAAGTTTTGTCCGTCTTTGTATGTTAACTGTATTGTCTTTTCTTAATATTTCTTGTTTTATTAGTGATACATCAGCTCCTGTGTCTAATAGTAATTTTATTGTCCCTACATCGTCAAAGTTTAAAGTTATGTAGCTATTAAGGTTGCAATTTAAATTATATATTTTATTTGTTCGATTTTTCACACCAGAGGACTTTCTGAGTTTTCCGAATTTTCTTCTACATTTGTAAATCTGACAAATGTTATTATTTTGTTGTGTTTTAGGAGGATAATTAGTTTCGGTAATTTCTATTGTTATAATTTCTTCGATTATAATTATTACTATAGTTATTGTAATTCCTAGTATTGTTATATTTAGTATTATCATTTGGGTTTCTATTTTGGTAATTATTATTATAATTTCTATTATTATTGTACGAGTTCCTATTTGGTGTAATTGTTTCTTTTAGTATAAAACACGCCTGTGATCTTGTTCTATATTTGTAGATGTATTTACAAATTTAGCTATAACATCTTTCATTTCAGTAAAATTGCCTGCTTCTATTATTTTCTATCTATTCTATGACCATGATTTATTTTCAGTTAATTAACATTGCTGTCAATTGATATTCATATATATAGGAATCTTTCGACAGTGATTTTTCATACTTCGTTTTTGACCGATTGCTTTCAATAAACATTTTTTTTATATTTATGCTGTGCTGATTTTATGTTTATATATTGTACATAGGATCGTGGAAACAGTGTTTGATCATATTTCTTTTTCTATGCTTTGTGTTTTTCCATTAGTTTTTGATAAGTTTTTCATTTGAAAAAAGTTACAAAAATTGCAGGTAGACTTTGACGGGTCGAGTTAGGCCTCTGGTTTATTGATTTTTCTGTTTGAGTTGCATATTTCTTTGCTGTTTTAGAGTTTACGTTGTCTGTTATGAATGCGCGTTTCAATGATTTAGTAAGATTTTCTATTTCTGACATAAATAAACTTGCGTTCTTGTCATTTTGTTTTAAATTATTTAATCTTGCCTCTGCTACCTGAACTGTTTCACCCTTAATTTCTTTCTTTTGGATTATACCATTTATAGTGTTTTCATTTGTAACTAGTAGTCTAACGTCCCCTTTTAGTTTTGTTTTTATGACTTTAATAGCTGTTTCTTCATGTTCTGCTTTTATTTCATTGATTAATTCCAGTGAATCTATGAAACTTTGAATTGTTTCTACTCCACCATCATACTCCTGAATCAGCTTAGAAACTGTTTTAAGAAATTCAATCTTTGTTTGCACCATCTTTGGTTTTGTATTATCATGAATGTCTTCTGGGTTATCTTTTACACCTGATATATCTTGAATGTCTTCTGGGTTATCTTTTACAGCTGGTTCTTCTGTGTCTTTTGCTACTAGAGGTTCAAAAGTTAAAGCTTATTAATGGTTTGAGGGTGTACATAAATTATTTTATTTAGGCACTTGTATGCTTTCTGAAATTTTTCTTTCAATATTTCTATGTTCTGGTCCATTGAAATTTTGTTACTTTTGGTTTTATCTTTATTTAATTCCCTCAAAATAACTTTGTTCTCTTAATATTTCATTTTTTTTTTCTTCTGTATAAAAAAAAATTTTGATTCTTCTATTTTTTTTTCTTTGTTATTTTTTTTCAATTTGCTTAAAATTCTATTTTCTAACATTTAATTGTTTCCAAAAAAATGTTGTAATTTTTCTTATAGGGTATTTAGACTTCGTTATTGGGCAGTTTTGATCTTGTGGAGCTTGCTGCGATCAGAAAGCTTTATGTGTGCTTGCAAGCTTTGAGAAATTTACTTGAGCTTTTTTTTTTAGAAGCTAGCTTTGATCGTGGCGAGCTTTACAACTGTGCTTATGTTGTTTGTGCAATTTTGAGTGCACATGGTTGACATGGGCTCTTTGTTAGGTTATGTTGGGGTATATGAGGCTGATTGGAATTTAATATTTAATTGTATAAATATATGTTTTTTTTTCTTTTTGTGTATTTTTCAATTATGCATATGTATATGTATATATGTGTATATATGTATTTTTTCTTTTTTCTTTTTTCTAGGGTATTTTGGCATTGATAGACTTAATCAAAAAAATTTTTCGGACAATATATTAGTTTTTTTTCATTTTATTTTTTCTCTATTTTGTTAGTAATTATTTAATTAATTAATTATTTATAGTGGCAGCGCAAAAATCGCCTCTTGCCACAAAGGTGCCTACATATAATAGCACACTTTTTGTTTTTTGTTAAATTTTTTATGTTGTTTCTGCATCTGCTGCTGTTGCTGATCGCTGCATCTGGCTCTGTTGCTGTTGTTGCCTCGCCTGTTTGGTCCTCTGGTGCACTTTTTCCAGCTCGTCTATTTTATTCCACAGCTTGCATGCTTCCGCCCAGGGTCAGTGGCCGTCAGTGCGTCCTCTTTCTCCTCCTTCTAGCAAGCTCTGCTTTTGCTGCTGGTTGCCTGGCACGGTACTCTTCTATGCTTAGCGGCCGTGGGCCGTCCAGTGGGCACTCCTCCAATGCCTTCTGGAGCGCTTCCTTTGTATCCTTTGGCATTTGTTAATGTGGTCTGTCCTGATTTTTTTTTCACTTTGCCTTTTTTTTCTTATGGCAAGGATTTTTTTTATTATTGCCTTTTTATTTATTGCCAATGCACTATGGTCTGGATGTCGATTTTTTTGGCATAAACTACAGTTTGAATGCTAAAGAGTTGAATTTTTGCAGCATGCTGGAAATATAAAAAATTTCATTTTTTTTTTTTTTTGGAATTGCACCATGCTTTATTGCGATTTGTCGAAACTATAAATTTGACCCGATTGCATACTTTCAGGCTGCATTTTTAAAAATTCGGAACTGTTTTGACCAATTAATAATTATAAACATGCACAAAATAGATAGTTTAAAATTTTTTTCGTATTCCAGATGGTTATTGTTGACTTTACTGTAGATCCATTCTGATACAGATTTTATTTCTCGATTGTTGCTGCACCAAATATCGATGAGTTTTTTATGACAAAATTCGAACTTGCCTGAATATTATCAAATTAATGGAAAAGGGGGAAAAACGGGGCGAAGGCATTAGTTTGCGATCAAAGACGACATATATAGGTACAAACTTGTGTCATTACTTTTTGTCAGCAGGTGTCAGCTCGTTAGTTCTATTCCACGAAACACAGAGAACGCAAAACAATTTTCTAAAAAAATACACATTTATTGGACATTACACAACACTTGAATCCTAAGACTACACATAAAATAAATATATACATTAAAAATACATACCTTGATGTATATTTTCCATATTTTTAATTATTTTTATGTGCAAAATTCCACAAATGGTGGCACTTTAAACTTTATGTTTTTTTTTCACTTTCCAAATGTCGATTACCCACAAAGCACATGTTGACTTTGAGACCCTGGTACGAACCCAGAAATGCCATTGAAATTTTTTTTTTTATAGATATTTTGTGCTCAGGGTATCTACTTTCATAAGCAATTACCAAAACCACCGAATCTTTTCATGAAAGTTTGGACTTTATGCCAAAAAAAACGACATCCAGACCATAGTGCAATGTTAGGCAGGATCGCCATGAAATAGGCGAAGGCAAGGTTTGACTTGAAGTGATTTATTGGGGCCGCAAGCCCGGTATTTATAGGAGAACGTTTACATTGGTCTTATGGCTAGTGTCCTTAACGGTACTTAAAGCTAGACATTATGCTTAAGTTCTAATTACTTATAATCTATCCCTAAAAGTATGTAGCCTAATCTTATCCCTAAAAGTATACTACAATTGAAACAATAGTTTTGAGGGTTTTGTGAAATGTTGAAATGTTTGGCCATAAATTATATGACTATATGGCCCAGCAATGGTGTTAGTGGAGAGTTAAGATATGAGGCTTAGATTTCCATCACATGATGACTAGCCGGCGAGGCTGTAAATGTGTGTGTATATATGTGTGTTGTTATTCTGCATGAAACTGTCATATTGCAAATGACACGCCAGGGAGTTGTCCCTCCATTTCTCTATATCGCTGCATTAGAACCGAAAAATGTTTCGCCACAAACCACCAAAAGATGGTAGGTCCTAGATATGTCCTGTCCTTTCGTTTCCGCTGCTGCTGCACTGACAGCTGCTCGTGTTTTTTGGTCATCACATTAGCGCCATTTTCAGCTTTTGTGTGGTCATAATTTACCAGAATTAATTGTCGCATTCGAGTTGAATCTGTTTGTGTGTGTGTATCCTTTAGTTAGCCATTTTAATAGAGAGCACAATAAAAAGTGCCAATCCCTTCAGTCTCTGGGGTGCTGTCTTAATATTGAATGTGTTGGCAGTTTTCACAAAAGTCCTTAAAGCAGAGTTTTGGCTAGAAGAACTTCAAATAGCAAACATAATAATAAAATTTCATAAAAAATGTCCAACTTGAGGGTAGGGGGAAGAGAATTTCCTTGATTGTCTCAATGTGAAAACATTTTATGCTAATTTCGAGTTAAAAGGGAGAGAGAGAGTGAGAGTCTTGTAGCGATTTGGGTTATAAGCCAAAAACAGATTGGCAAAGCTTACAACTATTTTTGTTTTCATTTTGTAACTACAGTCGTAATTTTTGACTGGCTAATACTTAGGGTTTAATAAAAATTTAAAAAACATAGAAATAATTTGTATAATGGAAAATAAGGTTCAATATTTTTGACAGATTTTCTAACTGCATTGGTCCCACCGTTGCTGTCAAAAGCGCCGCTGGAATGCGGCCGAAAACAATAAAAAACTCCGTCTCACACACACACACAGTCACATACAAACACACACACACACAGTGTGCCCTGCATAAAAAACTGCTTATTATGTCGTATAGTGAGTAGAGATTACGGTCTTTGTTGGCGGCAACGGCAACGGCAACGGCAACGGCGGCATCTGTGGCAGCTCACGGGGCGGATGCTTCAACAACAATTGAAATAAATGAATTACTAAAGCAAAAAAAAACGTATATAAAAAGGATTGTGGCATAAAATTCAATGATAAAGGCTTTTATATATTCCTAAATATTGTATACATATTCATTTAAGATTCAATCGTAAATTGCAATTCGAAAATGCCAATTTAAGCGATTTCTTCAACATTTATGATGCCACAAAATGTTAACTGAGAATCAGAAACAAATTCATTTGCTTAACCACCCGAAGCGAGGCTTGCCACTGAGCTTTAATTAAGTTTCTGTCTGGGCCATCAAAATGCCAGAAGGGCCAGAAAAGTGCGTAAAACCGGAACCTTGGACACACTCATTCACACACACACACACACACACACACACACACACACACACACACCACACACACACACACCACACACACACACACACACAAACACCCTCAGCGGGGTGGCATACACTTAAAACTAAGCCAATTTTGTTTGGCCTCACACAAACCAGGGGAGAAAAAAAATCTGTCAGCTATTTCAAACTCAATTAAACACGGTAAAGCCAAGTTAAGGGTACCTTTCATTGCCCTAGTATCCTTTCCGTTCTCTTGGACACAGCTGTTCTTTATGGACCCCACACCCATACATCTACACACAAACAAGCAGTCTACACACAAACATTGCAGTTTTGAGGAGATCCTGTATGGCTGCAAGAAGGAAATACCAACGAGCAAGGAAGCGCATGGACTCGGACTGGACACACCACCACGCCCATTACAGCTCGGCTAGAAGGTCCCTCAAGAAGGCCATCCTTTCCGCGAAAAGGGAAGTTTATTTGCAGCTGTGTGACTCCGCAGAACACGACCCATGGGGAAGAGCATACAAAATAGTGGTCAAGCGGATACATGCAAACCGCCAGCTCATCCCATCTGACGCTGAAGAAGTCTCTCAAATTATCGACGGCCTATTCCCCAATCGCCCGGTTTCCCCAAGCATAGCTCAGCACCCAGTTCCAGCTTCACACACCATTGATGCGATCTCGTCGGATGAAGTCCTGGTGGCGGCCAAGTCGCTCCAACTCGGCAAAGCACCCGGTCCAGATCGGATCCCAAACCGCGCCGTTAAACTGGCCCTGACTCTACGACCAGAAGTCTTCGCAGCCGTCTTCAACCGCTGCCTCACCGAGGGAGTCTTCCCCGAGCAATGGAAGATCCAGAAGTTGGCCCTTCTCCCAAAGCCGGGGAAGCCTACAGATACTTCGCCCTCCTATAGACCGATTTGCCTGGTGGACTCTATAGGCAAGGTGTTTGAAGGTCTCATCGGAACGAGACTGAACGCTTACGTCAGCGAGTGCGGCGGTCTCTCAGCCAACCAATTCGGTTTTCGCAAGGCAAGATCCACCATTGACGCAGTCAGCAAGGTGGTTGGCATTGCCAGCAGCGCCATCGAAGGAACAAGATGGAAAGGAGGCTCCAAACAGTACTGCCTTGTTGTCACGCTTGACGTAAAGAACGCCTTCAACACTGCGGATTGGAGCTGCATACTCAGTACCATTCATGATCTCGGCGTCCCCCCGTACCTCCTTGCCATCATTCGGAGCTTTTTTAGGCAGAGGATCCTGAGATACGGCACCTCCGACGGCCCTAAGAGTCGTAATGTGTCTGCTGGAGTGCCACAAGGCTCGGTTCTGGGTCCGCTTCTTTGGAACCTGATGTACGACGGAGTGCTGCGTCTCCCACTCCCGCCAGGTTGCGAAGCCATCGGATATGCTGACGACGTGGCTATTGTTGTTGTTGCCAAGGAGCTGGAGAAGGCAGAATCAGTGGCCTCGCAAGCTATAGCCAGCATCACGCGGTGGCTTCAGTCGGTTGGCCTAGCCCTGGCAGCCGAAAAAACGGAGGCGGTTCTGATCAGCAGTAGGAAAACAGTTGAGCATGCCTCAGTGCAAGTAGAAGGTTCCACAATCACCTCAAAGCGAGCCATCCGGTACCTGGGCGTGTGGCTAGACACCCGTCTATGCTTCAGAGAGCATTTGGAGAACGTTCAACGGAAAGCAGCGAGCACAGGACAGGCGTTATCGAGGCTAATGCTGAACACGAGAGGACCGAAACAGGAGCGGAGACTACTCCTGATGAGTGTGCTGAAATCGGTCATTTTGTATGCGGCACAAATCTGGGCCAACGCCATACACACTACGGCGTACAGTAGGGGCATTACCGCTACCTACCGTCTCTGCGCGCTAAGGGTCTGCAGCGGTTTTAGGACGGTCTCTGAGGATGCTGCGCTGGTGGTTGCAGGCATGATCCCCATCAACTTACTTGCGGACGAGGCCAGGAACATCGCGGACGCAAAGAGGAACGGTACACCAAAGCGGACAGCTAGCGACGACGCAAGGATGCAAAGCTTAGCCATCTGGCAAGAGCGATGGGATTCATCTAGCAAGGGTAGGTGGACCCACACCCTTATCCCCACGATCAGGCCATGGATTGAACGGAAGCATGGACAGGCGACTTTCCATCTGACACAGTTCATCACAGGACATGGCTGTTTCAGATCCTATCTCCACAGATTCGGACACGAGGCTGAGCCGTACTGCCTGACATGTGGTGAAGGAATGGTAGAGGACGCGGAACACGCCCTCTTCGCATGCAGGCGATTCACTAGTCAACGGCGGCTCCTGGAGGAAACGGTCGGCACTGTGCTGACTACCGAGAACCTGGTGCCCACAATGCTGGCAGACGCGGCGGCGTGGGAAGCAGTGAGCAGCTTTACAGGCTTCGTGGGAATCAGCCTAAGAAAGGCAGAGCGTGAAAGAGATGGCCATACGTAAAGGGTTATAGGTTTTTGCGAAGCAATTCCCCATGGGACGTCCCGCAGAAACCCCCCTTATACGTATTTGCAGCTTTAAATTTGTAATATATATATATTTTGTTGTTATTTATGTAATAAATGAATTAAAAAAAAAAACACACAAACAAGCACACACACACTCTCCTCAATGGGGGACACATTGGTGTATTTTAAATATTTTAATACTGCCGGCGGTTGCTTTTCGGTTTTGTTTGGTCTTTTAGTTTGATCTCATTTGGAAAAGGTCGAAAGGCCTAACATTATTTGATTGCCACTTCAATCCACTTTCACTCTTTGTCTCTTTGGCTCACAATTGTCAATTCCCTTCCACACACACGCACACACACACTCCGGATAGGCACGTGTGTTTCAACTGAACCTTTTTGTTCTTTCCTTTGTATTCTTTATGTTTTCATTTTTGCATATAAGGCTTTTGTTTATTTGAATTTTCGGCAAAAGTGATCCGCATAGTGACCATGCATAATTAGATTGAAATTTTGGGTCAAATTGTTTGTACTTTGTAAATTGATTTCACTTATTTGTTTTGGACACAAAATGTTATTGTATCTAATATTGAATGCTGTTAGCTATAAGTACTTGAATTTCTGTAGAAATAAGCTTCATCTTCAAGCCAATGTTAATAAGGTACAAATTTTGTTACGAAATATTTAATCGAAGCATGAAATTTGTCTATATATTATGAAGTTCGTTTTAAGCTTATGACTTTAATGAATAGGTGAACTCAATATTATAAGGGTTTCTAGTCTAAGACCCACCTAAAAGGGGCACTTTTCATATAAAAACTATAACATTTTCCTGTCGTTTTGACTTTTTTTTAGCAACTTGTTAAGTACTTAAATGACACTTGAAATCAGAACTCTACTTCTATAATCTGAAAATCTTTTCTGTCTATTGAATTAATTATAAAAATCCAACTACATTAAATATTTTTTTTGTTATGTTCATAAGATGCTTAAAAAATGTACTAAGTTCAATTGAAAGAATTAATCTAAGCCGTGAGGTATTCGTAAGTTGGCAGAATCATTTCCAATGTGTCTGCCCAGAGTCATGTCTCGTACAGAAGGTCCTTTATTGTTGTCTTCCAGACTTACATTGCTTGAACGAAAATAATTGGCCTCTCTCTCCTGTGTTTGTGCTCAGTGGGGGATTTATTTTGAACACATTTATATGTTGTAGGTAATTATTGATTTTTCGGATGCATTCATGTCCATTTTATCAATCATTTGTCAAGCGCACCTGTTCAATGTATCGTTATTTTTGTCTCCTCTTTTTTGGTTCAATTCTTTCTCTATTTATGATCTCATTTACATTTTTGCAACTCTTTGGGTTCCTCTGTCCCCGTTCCGGATTTCGAGTGCGTGTGTGTATGTGTGTTGTGTTGTTTATGTTTGCAGCACAGACATTTGCATACCAAGATATGAGAAGGAATGTCGTTTGCATAATAATTTAACGCATTACCTTCATCCAAACCCGACAGTTCCAACCGACGTCATGTCCGTCTCCTTTAACCGAATAGTTAAGCATAAGTAAGACAGAGATGAGGTTGTGTTATGTGCGCATTAAGTTTTTTGTTAAATCCGTTTTGGTTAAAATAAAACGCAACTGTTCTGTTCGAGCCGTCATCCAGAATTGTCTGGACAGTTTATTCATATCTTAGTTTTTGCCTATACATCTTATATGTATTGAATACATTCTGCCGCTTAGGGCGCTGGCAGAGAGAGAGAGTGTGTTGCAGTATATATGTTTGTACGTATTAGCATATATGTACAGAGGGTACATAGTCAAAAGTACTTACGCTAGCGATCCCACGCTCAGCGGCCAGTCCGCATAAGTGGCGGATCATATTATTATTATGAATGGTTGCATAAACATAGCAACAAAGTGTTGGTATGTTACTCTTACTTTAATGTTGAGCATATGACCACTTGTTATATTGTATACTCTACAATACTGTGGGCATATGCTCATTTGGCATACAACATACAACACCTCCCTTTTTAAAAGAATAACGTAATATTATGTAGTTATTTATTTGTTTTTCTTAAATACTATGTTGTATATTTTTAATTTTAATTTTTTTTTTTTTTTAATAAAATGTTTTTTTTTTTTTTAATTAAAAAAAATTTTTTTTTTTTTTCAATATGTATATATATATATTCTTATCTCTTTTTTTTTCTTTATTTATTTATCCTTTTTAGTCTATCTTTATGAACTTTTTGCTCCTTATTTTTCTTATTTCTTATAATTATATTGTTATTCTTTTCTATATTAATGACCTCAAATGGTCCTATATAAGAAGATTCTAATTTGTGACCTGTTTCGTTTTTCAAATAAACTTGGTCTCCTATTTCTAGTTTAAAATCTAATACTTTCTTATCGTTTATTTCTTTCTGTTTAATTTTATTTTTTTCTAAAAGTATTCGAGCTCTCTTATACGCGTTTTCTAGTCTAAATTTAACTTCCTTAGAATAATCTTCTATATTATATATAGGTTCTATTTTATCTACGCTATTAAATTGTATTGGTAAGTTATTCTGTCTTCCAAATACTAGTTCATATGGACAATAATTATGAGTTACAGATGGTGTTGTGTTAAAACAATACACGAAATACTGTAACCATACGTCCCAATCAGTTTTATCTACTGAAATATATGAACGAATGTACTCGTTGAATGTCCTATGACTTCTTTCAACGGTACCTAATGTCTGGTGGTGGTGTGCTGTAGATGTTATGTTATCTATTTTTAGATATCTGCACAAGTCAGTTATAATGGAATTTTTGTATTCTGTTCCCATGTCCGTAATGAACGTCTTCATTGGACCGTACTTCAGAATAAAAGATTCGAATATGGCTTTTGCGACAGTTGTTGCACTTTTATTTGCAATAGGAATTGCTACTAAATACTTTGTCAAATCACATATTAAAGTGATTGCGTATTCATTCCCATTTTCCGAACGTGGTAGTGGACCAATTGTGTCTACTATCACCCTGTCGAAAGCATATTGTGGAGTTTCTGTAATTACCATAGGTGATCTCGTGTGTTTCGTCGTTTTTGACGTCAGGCATTTTGGACATTTATTAATGTACTCTTTTACATGTTTCGTCATGTTTTTCCAATAATATTGTCTTTTTATTTTTGTTATCGTTTTATTTATGCCTGTGTGACCTCCTTGAATTGGATCGTCATGAAATGTAGACAATATAGCTTCTTTTTCTTTTTCATTGTATATTTGGGTCACCGGCTTGAGTAGCGCTACTCTTAATGATTTTAAATTCTTGTTGCCCATATGTTTGAAAGTATCTATCGAAATTGATTCAAAGATCTTTTCGCTCGGTGCCACTTTTAGTTGGCTGATATTATATACACCGGCTTGCCATTCAAGCCTTTGGAAAAACTGACCTAAGTCTAGAATTCCATTGGAGTATAAATCGCTAACATTTATTCTCGCTATAACTTTTTTCCCATGTTTCAATAAACATTTCGAATCTGTCATTCGCAAGGTCACTACTTTTCGTACCTCGTCATTTGTTATGACTTCGTATACGTTGGGCTTAGAAGCTTTTTCAAGACTTTGCCTTGGCAATTGTTCTTGTTTGTTTTCTGCGCAGAAATTTTGTTGTCTACTTTGGTGCCTGGTAGTGACTTTCAGGACTTTTTTATTCATATCAATTAAATCAGTTATTGTAATTCTGGACAGAGCGTCTGCCACGAAATTATCTTTTCCTCTCAGATATTCTACTGTAAAATCGTATTCTTCTAATTCGAGTCGCATGCGAGTTAATTTTGAACTTGGGTTTATCATCGAGAATAAATATGTTAAGGGCGATGATCAGTTTTTACTGTGAAATGTTTGCCATATATATATGGTCTGAAATGTGTAATTGCCCAATGTATTGCTGCTAGCTCTTGTTCAGTTGTACTTTTATTGCTTTCACCTTTAGTGAATGCTCTTGATGCATATGCAACTGGGAGTTGGAGTCCATTATAGTTTTGAGTTAAACTGCTCCACATGCGTGCTTGCTTGCATCTGTGATTATACAAAATTCTTTGCTAAAATCTGGGTACTGTAACAAGGTTGGTTTAACAAGTTGTGTTTTTAAATACTGGAATGCCTTTTCACATTCCGCTGTCCATTCGAATGGGACATTCTTTTTGCATAATCTTGTTATATGCCGTGAGTATTCGGCGAAGTTTTTTATGAAACGTCTATAATAATTGCAAAATGCAACGAATCTTCTAGCACTGTCTGCGTCCGTAGGGACTGGATAGTTATTAATAACATCGAATTTTGTAACATCTGGTAAGATTCCTTTGTCGGTGCATCTGTGACCTAAAAATGTCACCTCATGCATGAAAAATGAACATTTTTCTGGATGTAATTTCAATTTGGTTTTCTACAAAGTGTAAAAACGTCTGTTAGGTTTTTAAGCAGTGTTGTTCAGAACAACCAATAACGATCAAATCATCCATATAAAGGAATGCTTGTGAAGGCTCTAAACCCGAGAATGCTATTGTCATCATTCTCTGAAATGAATTAGGTGCTATTTTTAAACCAAATGGTAATCTCGTGAAGCGATATGAACCATTGTTTGTTGAAAAAGACGTTATGTTCCTTGAGCTTTCCTCAAGTTCAATTTGGTGGAAACCTGACATTAAGTCAAGGCATGAAAAATATTTAGCTCTACCAGTTGATCAAGAATATCGTCAATTCTGGGGAGTGGAAATTTATCTGATAGCAGTTTTTTGTTTATTTGGCGATAGTCAATTACTAATCGCCATTTTTTTACTTTAGAGTCCGGAAGAGATTTCTTTGGGACCAATAAGAGTGGGCTATTGTAAGGTGAAATCGATGGTTCAACAATATTTTGTTCAATTAACTTTTCTACTTGTTTTTTAATTTCTTCGGTTTGGCTATGCGGGCATCGATAGTTTTTTACATATACTGGCTCTTCGTCCTTAAGTCTCAATTTTTGTTTATAAAAGTTGTTGGTTGTGATTGGTTCGGTTTCAAGTCCGAACACATCACTATACTCGGTGCATATTTCCATAAGTTGCTTTTTGAACATGATTGGAAAATTTTTCTTTAGTTTACTAATAACAGACTCTGTTCTATTGTTATTTGAAGTTTGAACCACATCGTATTTTGAGAGCGGTTCGAATTTTTATTTTATTAATGCCTACTAGTTGGCATTTATCTGTCGTATTTAAAAATCGGACAAAAGTATTTTTGGTTTGGGCAATAGTGTTTGCAATATAAACACCATGCTTGATTTCTTGATTTGGGATGAAAATGCTTTCTTCTTCTGAAGACAAATCTATTTTGCGTATCACTTGGGATCTCGCTGGCAGAAGTGTTGAATTATTACCAGAACTAAATGTTATCGGTACATTAATGGGATACGTTAGGTTTGAAGGTCTGATTATAAACCAATCCTCTGAAGTATTATAATCTAATTGGCAATTAAAAGTCTTTATAAAATCTAGTCCTATTATTCCATCGCAAGGGATTGCAAAATCTGAATGTAGTAAATGAAATTTATATGGAATAATGTATTTCCCTGTTTGTAATTCAATTGAGGCTAGTCCTTTGGAGTTAATTACTCCTTCACCTATGCCTCGAATGTCTATGATTTTATTGAATTGTATGTCATGAAAGACATCGGAATTTTCTTTTATAATTGAAATATCTGCACCTGTATCAATTAGGAATGTAATGATTTTATTTGTCTGAACATTTGTAAATGATACAAAATTATTGAGACTTAAGTTTACAGTATATATTTTACTTTTTAATTTCGAGTATCTGGAGGTGTCTGCGAGTTTCCCGAAGCATCTTGGGTTACTCGGACATAATTGTTTTCGGTATTGCTATTGTATCTGTTTTGGCTGTTACCTCGGTAGTAATTATTTCTACCTCGGCCATTACCTCGACCACCTCTATTGTTGTTTCTGTTATTGTAATTGTTATAGTTGGAGTTGTAGTTTCCGCGGCCATTGCCTCTACCTCTTTGGTAATGGTTACTACCTCCTCTATTATTGCGGCCTCGTTGAAATAATACTGTATTTGCACTTCCAGTCATTTCCGTGCTGCAATGGATATATTTACCCATTACATCATTGAAAGTTACAAAGTTTCCAGCTTCTAATATTACTTTGAGTTTTTCGTGCTCGCAATTTTTAATCATTGCAGAAACAGACTCGCTTGTAGAGAATTTTTCGCATTGATTGGGTCTAATCCGTTATCAATAAAGGCTGCCTCCAGTTGCTTCCGCAAATTATCCATTTCGGTTGCATACTGGGAAGCAGTTTTGCCTTTTTGTTTTATGTTCATTAGTTTCGCCTTTAAAACGTCAGGAGATTCTCCTTTTACATTTTCTTTGAGCTTATTTATTATCCCTGCAATAGTGGTTTCATTTTCTACTTTATAGAGGATTGTGCCGGTTATTTTTGATTTTATAACCTCAACTGCTATATCCTCTTGGTCTCCCTTAGTTCTTTCCACAATGCGTAATGCAGTTAGGAATCTGTTTAATAATAACTTTTTACCATCAAATTCAGGAACTGAAGTGGAAACCTGTCTAACATATTGCCTGTCTAATTCCACTTGGTTAGCCATTGTACTTTCTTCAAGTGTTTCGATGTCACTATCGATATCACTTTCAGTATCAATAATTGGTTTGGACTCGTCCAAATCTGCTAATTGGCTTTCGTCAAATTCAGCTGGCTGACTTTGATCTTCTGGAATTACTATTACAATATTTCGTCTAGTACTAATATTGTTCAATCTTATTTTCAATGATTTTATCAGTTTTTCACACTGATGCCTATGCTCTTTTGCTAATTTCTCATTAACTTTGTTTACTATTGATAATATGTTATTATACTGTGTTATCAGTATTTGAGCATGGTTTATCAAAGTTTCCGGTCTTATGACTTTATCTGAGTTAATACATTTAAAAGATTTTTCAAATTTATCTTTATGATCATTAATCTTTCGTGCTATCGTACTCCATCCATATTTTGTCTACAACATTCAGCGGTGCAATCGTACCAAAATTATTGTTGTAGAACCAAGTATGTCATGGTTTTCTTCTACTGTTTTTACCATTACACATGGTAATGTACTCATTACTATGCCCTTTTCTATTTTGTTGTTACATATTATTAATGGGCTTGCTGTACAATTAAAAGTATCTATATTTTCGTCTTCGAAATCACCAATTTTTATAAATTCGTAATATTTACTCAATATTATCAAAGAATTTATTCTAAAGTTGGGTTCTCTATTATACACTTTTCTACTATGTCTATCGTCTTAAACAACATCTAGGTTATCTGCCCTACTGGAATATTTTTTCTTAAGGCACTTATTGTGCATCTTATATAGTTTTGTTAAAACGTTTGTTAATAAAAGAATAACAATTATTACAAGCATTAAGGTTATGATTTTCAAATCAACCGAGACAGTTTCGACATTATTTATGACATTCGCGGTTGAATCCGCTACTTTAGATTCATGATCTAACATATTGTCAACTTTTTCTATGTTACTGTCTTTTGGAATCGCATTAGGGTGCATATAGAAAAAAAAAGAAAAAAAAATACTAACTCAAGAATATATATATATATAAAATTTTTTTTTTTTTTTTTATTTTTTATTTAAAGTTTTTTTTTTTTTTTTAATTTTTTTTCTTGAAACTATTTCTCTAACGCTGCTGAGTTTTATTCTCAGCGCCAGAGACATGGAAAAGTTATTGTTGTGTTAGTTACACACGATTGGCTGACATTTTTTATTTAAACAATTAATTGTCCAATCGTGTGTTTTTAGTAGAAAGCCTAACAGTGGTTAGTAGGCGCAACCTGCACTTTCGTGCCTCAGTTTGCTTATTAGAGTTTAAATCTATGGCAAGTTAGGGCTTGCGCATTACTGCGGCCCGCTTGCGTTTCTGCGCTCTTTGGCGCAGTTCAATTTTGATGTCCTCAATACGCTCTATGCAGCGTTGTCGGTCTTCTTCGTTGGTGCTGGCCTTTAGCAAATCCTGCTGCAGTCTTTTCTGGGTGAGCAGGCGTCTCACCTCACCGCCTCGTTTCGTCTTCTTGGGGATTCTCTTCTGCTGCCGGGCCCTGTACTCCTCTATTGTTAGTGGCCGTGGTCCATCGAATGGATTTGCCTGCAAAGCCTCTTGCAACGTCGGCAAATCCCTTTGTTCGTTAGGAACAGCGGTCTTGAAGGAAGGTTCCGTGGACATCAGTATCTTGTTGTTGATTTAATTGGTTTCATATTAATGTTTCATATTATTTTTTTTTCATTATTGTTTTTAAATTCCAATTAATTTCTTTTTTTTTTTGTAAATAATTGGAGAAACGTATGTGTGTTATGGGAGTGCACCTTGGAGCAGCACCCAAGAGTTGATAGTAGAAAAATCACATGAATTCCAGTATCTAGATTAATTTTTCTTTTGTTTTGTTTCATTTTTGTTCATAGCGCGCACAGTGGTTCGCAATCAATTGAAAATACATTTCACAATTTGCACAAATTATTTTCGTGTTTTTTTTTGGTTTATGTTGAAATGTTAATTAATTTATTTCTTTTTTTTTCACATGTCACGGTCGCCATGTTATGTGCGCATTAAGTTTTTGTTAAATCCGTTTTGGTTAAATAAAACGCAACTGTTCTGTTCGAGCGTCATCCAGAATTGTCTGGACAGTTTATTCATATCTTAGTTTTGCCTATACATCTTATATGTATTGAATACATTCTGCCGCTTAGGGCGCTGGCAGAGAGAGAGAGTGTGTTGCAGTATATATGTTTGTACGTATTAGCATATATGTACAGAGGGTACATAGTCAAAAGTACTTACGCTAGCGATCCCACGCTCAGCGGCCAGTCCGCATAAGTGGCGGATCATATTATTATTATGAATGGTTGCATAAACATAGCAACAAAGTGTTGGTATGTTACTCTTACTTTAATGTTGAGCATATGACCACTTGTTATATTGTATACTCTACAATACTGTGGGCATATGCTCATTTGGCATACAACATACAACAGTTGAGTTGCTTTACCCAATAGGATTTACGCTTCTTGAGTTCGCTAACGAGGCTAATTTCTATGAGGTCAAGTTGTTGCACCCACATCCACGACAGTGCTGCTCTCTGCTATAGTTATTAAGCATACGACACGTATGCCAAGTGGCTTAAACGTTTTGAACACTTAAAAATGCTTTGTGGTTAATTAGTCCATGATGTGACAGAGATAGGACCTAGAGACAGGACAGACTCGTGTGTTAGCCAAATGTTTGTCAACTTTAATTGATTTGATAAGTTAACCAACTTTCCAAAAAATTTACATATTCTGTCTCATATCTTTATCGAGAAAGTCCTGCAAGCTCCCGCTGTGAATTGAGCTGAGGGTTTCTTTTTTTCCCACTTTTGCACTCAGCATGAACTTTGCGGCTTTTAACGAGTCCCATAAAATCTTTGTCCTCAAGTTGCAAGCACTCGTTGCGGCAAGTTCCATAAGCGTGTTGCAAGTGAAACTTCAATTGTTGTTTGATGTGGGTTGCGTCGTCGTGTGGTGCATTGTTCAAGAAGTTTTCCCCAATTTCGCCTTGTACGTTTTATTTATTTTTTAAATTAAAAAAAGCAAAAGTGTCTTTCATTCATTTAATTAATATAAAAACGAAGGTAAATAAATTATTTTAAGTAAGCTTTCATTTGTCAAAGAATAAAATAATGAGAATAAATCTGTTATCATGCTGCCAAACAGTAAACATTATTTCACATTCAAAGGAAAACTAGGTGATTTACAATGTCTCAGTCAGAGGCGACTGGTAAATAAAACGTACAACTACATAGGAACCAAAGGAGTTCAGCAGAAATTGTATAAAATCTATGTGTGCAAGGATTGGCATTAAGACACTAAGCTCACATCTCAGTCTCACATGGCTCGGTCTCAGCGGGTGGCAGCGGGAGATGGAAAGCGACTAGAAAAAAAAGCAGTAGCGGAAGTTATGCCATCAACGACTTGAGTAAGTTAAGTGAATTGCTGTTGCACCAGCAGCAGCAGCAGCAGCATCCGTGGCAACAACAGCAATATCAGAGCAGAGCCAAAGGAAATGCAGGATGAGCCTGGGCATGGGCATGAACAGGACTATGAGTAGAAGATTAGAGAACAAGCAGCAAAAATGAAAATGAAAATGAACAGAAAAAAAACGAAATGAAAGGAGATGAAGGGATGAGGCCAAATAGAAAAGTGCACATATAAAATGGCTGACATCCAAGTGAATCTAGAGTTAAATTTTACTCCTCAGCTTCTGTTCGGGTAGGTGGAATGATGCGGCATGACTCTAGCTATTTATTGAATAAGAGAATAGGAACTGGTAACTTAAGCAAGTTATTTGAGCAAAGATGATTACAAAAGAGAATCAAATAAAAGATATCAGATGAATGAGGAAAAAAGTAAACCAAAACTGTCTTTCGTAATTTAATATCTGCATTTAATGTGCCAAGAATGTGAAGACATTAGCTTTTTAATGGAAATTTACGTTGTTTATTTAGTGATCGTTACTTTTGGTATACAGAATTTAAAAGTAAAGCCTCATACTTCATTCCTATAAAGTCTATTAGAGTTCCCTTTACCTTGCTATTCTCTCTTCGAAAAAAGGTTCTTTATTCATTCTTCAATTCTTCTTTTGTCACATGTATTTAAATGTTTTTATGGTCTATAGTTAACGACTAATTTTTAACTAGATCAGGGCACTTCTCACATGAGTGCTAATTCAACTAAATTTTAAATGAAAGTAAACAAAACGAGAAGCCGCAAGTTTGAAGAAAGAAAGTGAGTTGACTTCTGTTTAGAGGGAATTGAGCTTCATTGGAGGTGTGAAAATTCTTAAGCCCCCAGTTCTTGTTTAGTTTTTCAACCAAATGGATCGAACATTTGCTGGCTTAGCTCTTTTGCTATGGTTTCTACTGTCTTCTGCTACGGCTTCCAGCAGTTACAGTAGCAATAGTCACCTGAAACGCTTTAGTAGATCGCTTATCTTTCCGCCCACCACACCGACACGTGTACAATTTATTGGCGGTATCGGTATACCTGTTATTGGTTTACATTTCGAATCAGTTACATCTGGCTATGTGTTGAAAGCAGAATACTTTCTGCCCACCAATTCAACAGAGATCACGCGCGTCTATCTCAAACCGATGACCGTATCGGTCAGAGAGAAGGAGACAAATGGAAATGAGCAGTTTGACTATGGTGCCATATATCGTTGGATTATTTATCGTGGCATTGAGATGATATTGGACAATATGGGACTACCCGGACGGAGTTGTTTGCTAGAGTGATTTGTGAACATGCTGCTGTTCCCTTGAGCAATGAAAGCGGTTTACTTGGCGAGATTCTACACATTACATTAACTCCATCGAGTTCGAATGACAAACTAACGCATCGAATGGATGGTGAATATCAAGAGTCTGAACATTATGGCAAACGTGGTGGTGATTGTAATGCAGCCTATGCCAAAAAGTGTTCAAAATCACCCATGGATCTGATTAGTATTATAATGAAAGTGAATAAATGAAAATGAAACCTGATTGATTGTTATACAATGATTACATTAAGTTTGGTAACAATAAGTGAATGTGATGTGTCCACGTAGCGAATGTTAGTTAGTTAGTTAGTTTTTCTGTGTGTTTAACTAACTAAAGCCTATCTAAAACTTTGTGTAAGACATTTTTTTTTGGGGCGCACAACATAAACTACAATCACGTACAAGCAGGTGTGACAATTTCAAAGTTGATAAACATAATAATTAGTTTTCGCACACGTTGTCAGCATGATCTGCATGCCCAATCAGCATCAGTTGTAATTAAACATACGAAACACCCAAGCAAACACACACACACACACACACAAAGGGAGAGAGTAACACAAATACGCAACACAATGTAAGCGAAATTATTACGAGAGTGCGGTTACTGAGGGGGAAGAGACACAACTGTTTCATTCCTCTGCTTAATTCAGTTAAATTTAAATACCAAATATAATTTATATGAATTATATGTATATATATTTGAAGCCATTAATACATGCCACTAATACAAATTTATTCCCTCTGTCTACATACATAAACGCAACACAAATCAAAATATTAGTCGCTCTGGTCGCCGGCGACTGGAGGGACAAATGTCGCTCAATGGTCTTGTGCACGGGACTGGGAGTGTCGCCAGTTTGTCCCCGGGGAATCCCCGGCGATTCCCCGGCGACCGGTACTGAAGGGATACACATGTATGTAATAGAAAATATAATTAATCGGCCTATATTCTGAGTATTACTGATTTATATACAAACTAATGAATGAGTTTGCTTTATCAGCCATTTATTTATTTGTTGAGTTTCACTTTCGTAAAGAATATTATAAAATTGCTCAGATGTTTTGTATATTATATATATTCCTGATCAGCGTAAGAAGCTGACACGACAAAATTATGACAGCCAACTACTAAAATGAAATATGTTATTTTGGTTTTTTATTTTTTTGGTTTTTATAATTTGTTTAAAGGGAGTAAAAATATCTCCTTTCTCTCATTTTTCAAATGCTTTTGATCAAATTGGCTGTAATTCAGATATTTGCTTCTTGAAATATAGTTAGTAACTTTTCAAATGTTTTTAGTAGTTTGCTAATATTGTCATTTTCCAAACACTTTTTTCCCCAACCTTAAAAAATTCCTTCTATAATTTTCATTTTGATTATATGTATGTACGTATGTGCTTACCTTTTTAGTAGTTGGCAATTTCCACTCACCTTTCACTATTTACTTGGAGCCTTGAAGAATAACCTCAAGAATCGTATTATTTTTATGTTGGATCGTTTCAGCTCATTAAAGTTGATATACCCGAATTATCGCTTAATATTAAAGAAAAAACAAATAAATGTATATATGTGACCTAAACCCAAAATCTGATATTTAAGCAAACTATTAGAACAATTTTATAATCTTCTTCTCTTCTTAATTTTTGCTATTATAAATTTACAGTATCTAATAACTAATTTGTATATATTTCCTAATTGAATAAAACAGGTGGTATGTCCTTTATTTAATAAACTTTTTTAACATTTAAGTGAATACATATGTGTATACAGTATATGTATGTATACATATGTATGTATGTATGTGAATGTATTTGTCTGGCGTGGCAGACAGCGTGGCGTCGCTCAGCAATTTAACACATGTTTTGCGATTTCTTCTTTTTTTTTTATTACAGTTCAACCCAAGATAATGTAAAATATGTATGTAAGTATTTAGCCACATTTAAAATTCATACATTAACTTCTTACAGCAAAGACGTCCAACTGGGACACTTCAGAATGGAAAAGCTGCCGGTAAGTAAAACTTACCTTGAGGTGTCTTAAATAAATGTATTTATTCCTTTATTTATTTTAGCAGATTTAGTTCCCAACCACCACAAACGTCTGAATCAACTCCAAACTTGACATCACAAGAAAAAAATGTATGTAACTAAATTGTCCAATTAAAAGACTTCAAATTCAAATTGTTTTTTCAGATTTCTTCAACGGCTCGCAGGGTAATGGGGTAAATGTTTCTTAATCTTGAAATAAATTTGTTGTACACAAAATAATCCAATATAATTATGTTTTGTAGAAAAGAATTTTAACGTATTTGGTCCAATAGTCGAAAAAAATGGATTTACTCGCAACCTTAAGGCGGATAGGATTATATGTGGTTTTCCACGTAATCGACAATTGGTATTTCTTGTTCAATTTGGTGAAATCGAGGAAGTTGTGACCCAACCTGATATGAAAAAATATGCACCACAGCTTCTAATTGATTTTTATATTGGAAATTTAGATGATGGTCCACTTGACAATTGCAAAAGTGAGTGCAATTGTTTCCTTTGTATACCATTTGGTATAACTGCATATATGTATATATAATTTGAGTTTATTTGATGGAAACTAATGCCTATTAAAAGCAACGACAACTTAAAGACGCTGCTGCTGCCAAAGAGATTATCGAATTTTGAAGCACCTATTGGCAGACAGCATTAGGACTCAGATTCAGACACGTTGACAATCACGACTTAGACGTCGGCAACACGCCCACACGTTCAATACAAATAAATCAGATAAAGCATCTAAATCTAAATTGTATCGCATTGTGGCACACACACAGAGCAATCCCTCCGCCCCTTTCCACAACTACAATATGTATTTGAGCACATCCTCCAGTAGAGCACATCCATCGAATAAAGGAATCAAGTTGAAGTAGGTGATGAGAGAGACAGTATACCTTTCAATTAGCTACCATGTTGATATCGTATCGATTTCGTGGCAGTTACTACATATGCACTCCTTTGTTTTTCTATTTTTTGTTGTATAGTAAACAACCTGCCACAATTTCCCTCTATTGAAAATGGCAACGGATTGCGGTTCTGTCTGCCACAACTGATAAATAAAAAGAGAAATATGCTGACAGCTCTTATTTACAGAGTGTTGAATGAATCTAAGTAAAACCCCTCACAATTTTGTTTATATCACTTAAAAAAGCTTTTTCAAAAATTTCATTATTTTAGGGTCTAAAGAAAGAAGCTGAGTTAAAATTACTTCCATACATTCACTTTTATTGTAAATTATATAGATACTAGCAAACCCGGCGAACTTCGTAACGCCTAACAGTAAAAGAATTTCGTGTTACCTTTTAGCTGAACTAATTTATGCTTTGATGAACATAATATAATAATACAAAACAATAATAATATAGATAGAAATATAAAAGTATTTTATTATAATGATCATAAAAACATACAGAGAGTAAAAATTTAAAAAACAGAAATAATTAAGTTTTCCAAACACATGTCAAAAAAAATCATTGAAAACTATGCTGTTCAGGTTGGGATACACGTCATAACATCTCAATTTAGCCAGGGCAGCAACCATTCACCTGGATAAAAGCGAAGACACGAAATTTGAACGGCAGAAAAATGTAAAACTCCAGCGTAATATTCAACATCAGGCTCATACTGAAATGCTAGTCGAAGAAATGAATGTGATGTAAATGCTCGAAGTACTTGTTGATGTTGGTCAATCCCTCTACGTCTGTTGGCTATAAAACTGCGCGCTTCTCTTCGTTCATGTCTTTGTTGGTTTCGCTCATCTCGTACCTCTTGTAATTGTGATGCACGTAACTGCGCCATTCTTACACGGACATCTGCATTATTTTGTTGCCTTTCTGCATCTGATCTTATTGCTCTTCTATCTTGCATGCCTCTAGATCTGTTTGTTTGACGACTCAAATTAGCCCCCCTGCGTGTTCGTGCCATTGTTGTAATAAATCAAGTTGGAAAACTGATTGGTGTAAAACGTGTATTATTTTCTTGATCAATAATTAGCGCAGCGAGTTCGGTCGCACTCGAGTTGTAACAACGACTGAACTCGAGACGCACAATTCTTGTGCGCACCTTCCACCGAACCACACTTGGCGACAGCGACAGAACGCTGGCGCCCGCTAAAACGGTTCTTTTTAAACCACAAATGCGCCGCCGATAAATATATAAAATTCTCGAGTGTGGTGTTTGTTACCAAACTACTCCGAAACGGCTCGACCGATTCTCACGAAATTTTTTATGCAGATCGTGTAGGACTGAGAATCGGCCAACATATATCGGACAACGGCCTTCCTCTGGACACTGAACTTCCTCCTCACACTTGGCTTTCGGCTCCTTACGTCTGCGTCGTGGAATCGGTGGCCGCTTGCCTTTTTCAAAACAGCAGATCTTTTTCGGTTTAATTTGAATGGGCACTCTACCCAAGTGACCTGATACTTGCGGGCAGCTTTATCCGACTCCTTGTACAGGCACTCGTCAAAGGTGGGGAATCTCTCTGGGCAGGGATCGGCACAACACTCTGCTGGTTGCTTCAGAAGGTGATGAAACTGGAATAGTTCTTCCTTTTCTTTCTTGGGCTTGGCTATACTTTTAGGGCTGCACTGAGTTTTGTTTTGACAGCCTCCATTATCCACTTTGGAACACTTAGGTGAATCCACGAAATCCTTAGATGCCATTCTGCGAGACAGTCCAAAACCTTTGCATCCTGTCAATGCTTGGGGCCGCACCCTTCCTAGAATATTTCGCCACATAGACATGACAAATTTAGAAGAAAAATATTGTCCTGAAGTTAAAAGAAAATTTCAACTTTTGTTCCGAAAAAAAAACTGGAAAATTTAATTTTTGTATACGAAAATCCCCAAGCGAAGCCGTGTGAACTCGACAGTGTACATCACCTTACTGAAATCTAGAAAGTCTCAACGTTGTATATGGTTTTTCACGGCCTCTTTCGATTGGAAGATTTAAATTATTTTTGTTGAATTTCATCTCTTATCAAGTAGGCCGTGTGTCTAATTTCACTCGTATAAAACACAGGTAGTTGAGATATCCATCACAGTTAGTCAGTTTTAATCGTGAGCTCGTTATTATTTGGGTATAAAAAATAGATGTTGGCCGATTCTCAGTCCTACACGATCTGCATAAAAAATTTCGTGAGAATCGGTCGAGCCGTTTCGGAGTAGTTTGGTAACAAACACCACACTCGAGAATTTTATATACATATATAGATATGCAGTTAAACCAAATGATATACAAAGGAAAAAATTTCACTCACTTTTGCAATTGTCAAGTGGACCATCATCTAAATTTGCAATATAAAAATCGATTAGAAGCTGTGGTGCATATTTTTTCATATCAGGTTGGGTCACAACTTCCTCGATTTCACCAAATTGAACAAGAAATACCAATTGTCGATTACGTGGAAAACCACATATAATCCTATCCGCCTTAAGGTTGCGAGTAAATCCATTTTTTTCGACTATTGGACCAAATACTTCAAAATTCTTTTCTACAAAACATAATTATATTGGATTATTTTGTGTACAACAAATTTATTTCAAGATTAAGAAACATTTACCTCATTTACCCTGCGAGCCGTTGAAGAAATCTGAAAAAACAATTTAAAGAATTTGAAGTCTTGTAATTGGACAATTTAGTTACATACATTTTTTTCTTGTGGTGTCAAGTTTGGAGTTGATTCAGACGTTTGTGGTGGTTGGGGAACTAAATCTGCTAAAATAAATAAAGGAATAAATACATTTATTTAAGACACCTCAAGGTAAGTTTTACTTACCGGCAGCTTTTCCATTCTGAAGTGTCCCAGTTGGACGTCTTTGCTGAAAGAAGTTAATGTATGAATTTTAAATGTGGCTAAATACTTACATACATATTTTAGAGTACCTTGGGTTGAGTTGTAATAAAAAAAAAGAAGAAATCGCAAAACATGTGTTAAATTGCTGAGCGACGCCACGCTGCACATAGGTAGATTTTGAAAAATAAGGCGGCCAAAAGTCAACAAAAAAAATCATTTTAAGAACAAACTATTGATGCACATTGTTAGGAGATACTTCAGAGAAACTAATTTCATCATTCCCACCTTTCAAAATAGCGCCCGCGCCGAATTACAGGTAGTCAAACTTCGATTATCATTCACAGTGTTTTCAGTGATACATTTTTCCAAAGTCAATATTTATTTTTGCAAAGTTACTATCAAAGTAATTGTGATGGATATCAATAGTCCAGATAAGTACCTTTATGTGTTATGTAGTACTCACCAATTTTAAGAATGTTTTGCATACATTAGCATTGTTATAAAAGACCAAATTTTTGAGACAGATTTTTCCAAAAATAAAAATTCAAAGAGCTTATAACTACTTTCCTTTCCGTCCTGTAATATTCTTCATTTAATAATTATACATAGTTTCATAATATATGAAGTTATAGTTGGCCACCTATAGCCACCTATTCACGAAATATACTTATTCGAAGTTTTTGCGCGGCGATAGAAAAAAAAAAAATTCGAGACCCGGTGCACTGTGGTTGTGGCCATAGCCTAAAAATCAAAATATCAATCACACAATATTTTGCCAAATTGTACACAAATTGTATAACAACCTTGATGGCAAACCGGATTTTTCTGGAAATCTAACGGAACTTGCGCAAAATTCCATTGAAAACATGAACACGTGTTCATGTTTGAAGCCGGACTACGCTTTGCTTGCTTTTCGCCACAACAAAAACGCTTTTCAAAGGGATAGAACGTGTGACAGAGTACTCCAGAAAAATATTATTTATAATGAATTTTGAAGTTGAAGGTATTTACTTTAATTTATTCTTATTTGAAGATTAAATTGACAAATTAAATATTTTTTGTGTATTTTTGAATAACCTAACATTTTTTGTGTATTTTGTGAATGTCTTTTTTCATGTTTACTTAATGTTTTAGTTGTGTTACCCCGGCTCCCCTCATTGTGAGTGGTATAACTGTGTTTGTCAATGTTTTAAGGTAATAAAAATGAAAATGGTAGCTGCTGCTAGTTTTTTGCATTCGTTTTCGTCATTTGTGTTTGTTTATTATTTTTTGTTTTGTATAATATTTTTTTATAATTTTTATTTCGACATTTCATTTTTGGTATAGGTGCGTCTTCTAATTGCGTAGGTTTATCTAGTGCCTCTGGTGTGAGAGAAGTGACGAGAAGGTATTTATTTGACCTGATGCAAGGCCAAAATATACGAACCATGGAAGAAAAACTAGATTTTTGAAAAGTTACCTCCTCGAGTCTTCCAAAGTTTCTGAAACTATCAAAAAATCTTTGAATCATAAATTTTTTTTTAGAAAAATATTATTTGTGGTTAGAAGGGACATTTGAAATACCAATTGATTCGTCAAATCGTCAAGGGCGTCCTTGTAAACAGTTTTCTGAATCGAGTGATCGAAGCGAGAGAAGAAAGACTGAGGTAATACGAAGTTTGGTAAATCCTGAGGTGATAGTCCATGCTGCACAAGTGGTTTTGCAAAATGATGGGAAAAGAAATGCATCTAAAATCCTTAAGGATATAACGAACTCACCAACACGGGCTGGCAAGTATAGAAAGTCATACTCCAAGAGTAATGAAACCATTCCTCCTTTCCTTTGAAGCTCTCAAAATGTTTGTTGAGGCTGATCTGACAAGGCGACAATACGAAATAATAAGAGCAACAAACAAAGGCCATTATTCCTGTTATGATCTATTATTGAAAGCTAAACAAGAATGCTATCCACCTAAAATGGCTATGAAAATTACAGCTACTAGCGCGGAAACGGACCTTCAAAGACCATAATAAGATTTTTGGCAAAATCCCACACCTTCTTCGTCACGCTTTTGTAAGCCGATTCGGTTCAGGTTCGTGAAAGAAACCACTGATGTAGCCAAGGATGAAATAAAATTTGTGGAGAATGCTTGCAAAGCTCTTGCGTCGACCGAAGTGTCTATAGGTCAGATTGCTTTTAAATTTAATCATATTATGAAGATGACCATGGTTGATAGAAAAGTGTGTAACGCGGCAACTAACACAACCTCAACAAGTCGGTGTTACATATGTGGTGCCACATCAAAGAACTTCAATGATTTAAGTAACAAAAATGTTGTATGTCCTGAAGCATTAGAATTTGGAATTTCCATATTACACGCCAGGATAAGACTCTTTGAAAGCATTTTACACCTGGCATATAAATTGCCAATAAAAAAATATAGAGCAAGAAAGACAACTGAAGAAAAAACATTAGAAGAACAGACAAAAAAAATAATACAAGAACGATTTCGATTAGAAACTGGACTATTGGTAGACATGCCCAAAGCCAACTTTGGCAACACATACTAGTAGGCGGTTTTTCGAAAACATTTATTTGGCATCTGACATTACAGGAATAAACCATGAACTTATATATAGATTTAAAGTTATTTTAGAAGCCATTTTCAGTGGCTTCAAAATTGATACTGCCAAATACGATGCATATGCCTTAGAAACTACAAATCTATATATAAAGTTATATGATTGGCATCCTATGACCCCCACTATGCATAAAATTCTATTACATGGAGCTAGCATAATTGAAAATGCATTGTTGCCAATTGGACAACTATCCGAAAAACGTGGAGGTGCCTTGAGTAAAACTTGCAGCTCAAAAGAAAAAAAAAAAAGTAAAAAAAGAAAGGAAGGCAGCATTTAAAAGACCCGCGAATGCACTGCTTGATTGCAGAAAGAAAGTTCACCACAGTGATACATTTCTTTTTCCCATTATGCCAATAGCGGATAATGTCACTTTGACAATTGACTTCGGGTCTAAACGAAGATCAAAGCTAGGCATAGAGCATAGGCGAACTATCTTGATAAATTCTTTTCAAATTGGCAACCGAGCGGAACAGTCCTTTGCAGGAAGTGAGAAAAAAATTAATATTTCATTTTTTTGTGGTTAAAATAACCCAAGTAAATTTTAAATACAAATAAATACAAGCCATCCTTCATGGGCTTGAATCGGAAATAAAAAAGAAACCATTGATGTTGGTGTTCTCTATTTCAAGATATACATTTTGAGTAAGTGCTAATTTTTCTTTAAATCATTAAAATTTGGTAATTTTTGCAAATAAAATTTTGCACGTAGATTTTCAAAGTCTCGGTATGTTCGTTCATGATGGAAAAGAAAAAAGGAAATTAAAATGTATTGCTTTGATTAAGCAGAAGGTAATTATACAGCTCTAAAGAAAAGAAAAAAAAAAACGCATTAACGACATTCACATTTTATCATGTATGTGTATATCATTTTTTTTGTTAGACAAACGTAAAGCCCAAATTTTGGTGTCAATGATTTCCAAAGCCAGAAGTCCAAGACATTTATGTTGGATAGTGCAAGCAGCGAAGAAGTTATTCACCAAAGAGACGAAGCAATTACATTGGCGACCATCTGATCAGTCAGATTTCGATACAACACGCGCCAAGCGGTGAAAAGTGAAAACAGCGAAAACACGCAGCCCAAAGAATAAATTGTAACCGAGTTAAAAAGTGAAAATCAAGTAAAAAAGGGTTTAAGCCAGAAAGCCATAAAAAACGAAAATTTTTAACTTCTTCTTTTGTTTAAACCTAGGTAATATACTAGAATCGAAAGCTAGAATAAGTTGGTGTACAAGTAATAATTGGTAATAAGAGAAAAAAAAAAAATGCAAAAGGAGTGAAGCAAGTGAAAAAAAAAGTATACAAAGAAGAAAACGCAAAGCAACATTTCGAGCCACATTGTGCAAAACCAAAATTGTTTTTTTTAAGTCGCGAGGTAACATACACTAAAAATGAAAAAAAAGGAGCAAAAACAAAAAAACCAAAAAAAAAAAAATTTAAAAAAAAGAACAAGCATGAGCAATTGCTTTACTTGGTAAAGAAACAAAAAATGTGAACATAATTAATACAAAAAAAATTAAATTAAATCTATAGCCTCTACAGCAATTCCTCGAATGCCTTCGTCGGACGCTACAAGGGTGAGTTTTTTCTACTACATTTTTTTGTTACCAAAATATAAAGCGAAGTCGGAGACGTTAAGCAAGAGTATTCAATGCAATGTAGCATGTTGTGGAATAACATTAACAACAATACAAACATATTGTAGCAATTAGTTACAATATTTATGTGCGCAACATTCAAGTGCATTTGCCTCTTAAGTAACATGACCACCCATGAGTGCATGGTGCTGGACAATTGCTGTGTCGGCAAATATAACACGCGCGGCCGCTTTGGCCCAAGATGCAATATGATACATCCTCACTCCACCGCTGCGACGGTACATAAACATACATACTCTTATGTAAACATTTATACATTTATACATAAGTATGTTTATACATAAGCATACCGCTCCTCTGCCTGCATGACCAGCAGCGCAGCTACGCGGTCTTAGCTATAGACGACAATTGTTATAGAATTAAAATTCATTCAATAAAACCAAGCCAACCTAAACAGAACATATTATTCTTCTCTAAATAAATTTGTGAAATAATATGAAACATCGAACCTTTTATATTACATGGCGACCGTGACAGTGGTCACTAAGTACAAAAAGTGACCAGAGAAAAAAAAAAAAGGAAATTAAACAACAACTGTAATTACAGTGTGGTAGGCAGACCGCCCACTACACCGACGTGGGAATATTATACATACAAGAAATAAATAAAGGAGAGAAAAATCACAGTAAGTAGAGTGATGGGAAGAAAAACTGGTGTGGTAAAAAAGTTAAAGGCCAGAAAGGCAGAAATATTGAAGCTAATAAATAACCCAAAAACTAATTGGAATACCTCGGTGAAATTACACGCCGAGGTAGAGGTTATAAAAACCCAATTAGAAGAAAGAAGAAATAAAACCACAACCAGAATCCCATACTCTGCAATACAAAACGTGGCAAAACCAAAGATAAGAATAAGTCCACAAGCTGAGAAAGAGATACCAAAACCGAAGAAGGCCTGCCCGAACGACTGCGAGGGACCATTATACTCAGCATACTGCGAGTATACGTGCAAGCATTGCTACGGGACTCCAAAGGAGGAGCCAGTCCCCAAACTGAAGAAATCAAAAATCAACAAATCTGGTGCGATGACCGGCACCGGAACCGCCTGAGCTCATAGGCCACGGACATCAGCAGCTGAGACTACAAGCGTGAAAAGCAGGCCGCTTTTTACGCCATCGATGGAGCATCAGCGTGCCAACCGGCGACGACCAGCTGATGCTAGAAACTAGACGGAAAGAAGATAACAAGAAGAAAAAACAAATAAACAACCTATGTGCTGCGTCACAAATTTTTTTTGAGTGTACTGCGATGCACATTTTTTTTTGTAATATATAAGTAATCAATGTACAATTGTGCGGCATTAAAGCTGTCCGATTAGAGTGTGGCCTGAAAACCATACGCAAAAGTAGGCAGGAACATATGTAAAAAAAAAAGAGCCTTCAGCTCAAAATACTAATATTAAAGTAAATTCAAGAAAATATATAATGAAATGAAAAATTCAAATTTTTGATTTAAAATCCTTTTTTTTTTAAATGGAATGTTTGACAACAAAATAAGTAAATTTGATGATACATTTGATACACCCAATATGGGGTTAATAGACACTAAAACAGTGGACTCCACTGCAAATGTTATTAACAAAATAGAGTCATCAAATGTAGATCTAAAACCAACAAATGTACTTTTATTAATAATTGTGATAATAATGAGCGCATATGTATTATATAAAGCATACAAATTACACAATAAATGTGTAACAAAGAGAGCCTTAAGCCATGCTAATGATCTTGATAAGATCTAAATAACATATGCATCAATTATTGTAACAGTGCATTTACAAAAAAAAAAAAGATCATTTTCGAAATTTAAAAAAAATTATATAAAAAAAAAAAAAAAATAAAATTTAAAAAAAAAACACAAATATATATATTAATTGGATAAAATGAGCACATTAGAAGATTATTTTAGGAAGATAGTAGATAGGAATACTAGCATTATAGAAGACCTACTAGAGGTTTTAGAACAGGTAATGTCAATTCGGTACAGAATTCGATAAATTTAGTACAGATTAGAGCAGCATACCTTGATTTGACTGGAGAAGAATTCCCAGTTCAAGGAAGCGCAATGGTACAGATGTGTTTTCTAATTACAGTACCAAATATATGTTGTTTTTCAAATGCAACAGGTACACTTCGCTTCTATCTGATGGACGAAGCACAGCAACAATAGGTTGTCACAAATTAAGTAAACATGAATAAAGTAGAAACTGAACATCTGCAGAAATATATTCCTTTCCTTGATTTCCTGATACACTCAGGACCGGTAAACAAAAAGTACAAGGAAATAAAAATCTGGATACAAAACAACTACAAGTTTAAAAGAAACATTGTGGAAATTATGGAAAAATCCATAAAAATAGCCTATAGCAGACTGTTACTAGAGAAACCTAGGAATAAGGATGTGCCTGCATGGGTGCATAATATTTTTAAAACAGAAATAGAAACTATCAATGTAGTAGAATCAGATGAGGACATCTAAATAAATAAAAAAAAAAAACCCACAAAAAAAAAAAAACTTTTAAGCATGGAATGGGAAGAATTAATTACCCATATCCAAAATATTAAAGAAAATTTAAGAAATCATATAAATGTGTTACACAAAATAGGAATATCCAAAAGGAAACCATAAACAAGCACGCAAAAATCCTAGTTGATTCTTTCAACGAAGCGAGAAATTTAGTGCATGTTAATAGAGAGAGCATAGGTAAAGAAAATTGGTCAAAGATTTCCAATCTATTGATCAAGTTACGAGCAAATCTAATCTCTATAAAAACAAAATATAATCTTGAAATATTCGTACCGACCGTACTTAATTCACCTCTGAGCATAGACACCTCTAAAAAGGAAACAGAGCAAGAAGGTGAAGAATCTGAAACAAGCGAGGAAGAAATAGAAGAGAAAGATCTAAACGATCTAACAATTCCTGCGCTTTTAACACTACCTGATATAGAAGTGTTGTCTGAACAAGACAACGAATCGGACTTAGACATCAATAAAAGTGTAATAAACACAACCAACAGGATGGCAGAATTAAATGCCCGAAGGGCATATGTGAAAGAAATAAGCATATCCATACCTGAATTTAACGGCTCAAAAATGCAACTCCAAAGATTCATTACAGCTCTGGAGTTGGTGGATATGATGAAAGGAGACTATGAAGATATAGCAGTTCGGGTAATAAAATCAAAAATTGTTGGCCAAACATTATATGAAGTAAACAAAGAGACTTCAATAGAAGCAATAATACAAAAATTGCAAGGCGTTGTAATTGGTGAAACATCCAAGGTTATAAAAGCCAAGTTGAAGAATACAGCTCAGAAAGGTAAAACCGCTGACAAATTTACTTCAGAGATAGACAACTTGCGAAAGACACTGCAATCAGCATATATCGAAGAGGGTATACCTGCAGAAATTGCTAGTAAGAATAGCACAGACGAGGCTATAGAAGCAATGATTGCAAATTGCGATAACAACAGAATTAAAAATATACTTGACTCTGGAAACTTCAAAACCATGGATGAAGCAATAGCAAAGTACTTACAAAAAAGTACTGAAATATCAGGCAATCCAAATACGGTCCTATTTGCTCAAAGAGGCCGTGGTAATCATAATAACAGATATAATTATCGTGGTAGAGGTAATGGTCGTGGTAATTATAATAATTATAACAATTATAATAATAGCTACAACAATGGCCAAAACTATAACCAGAACTACAACCAGAGAGGAAACAACAGAGGCAGAAACAATAACAGAAGGAATAGAGGAAACAACCAACAAAACAGAGGTTATAACTCTAATAATAGCAATGTTAGGGTAGCCCAGAACAATTCGGGAAACTCCCAACAACCTTTAGATACTCAGCAATAAAAAATTACAAGGTTACACCATCAGTCTCAGTCAAAGCACATTTGTAAGTTTCACTAACGTAGCAACAGGAAAAGAATTAGTATTTTTAATAGACACAGGTGCTGACATATCAATTTTAAAAGAAAATTCCGACAACTTCCAATATATTCAAACAAATCAAATAATAAATATACAGGGAATAAGTCAAGAAATAACAAAATCTAAAGGACTTACTTCCATTGAAATACAAACCTCTAAATACATAATTCCACACGATTTTCATATCGTAAATTTACAATTCGCTATTCCTTGTGATGGAATACTAGGTATCGATTTCATAAGAAAATATAACTGTCAATTAGATTTCAAACCGACTGAGGATTGGCTTATACTTAGACCAAATAATCTACAATATCCCATATATGTGCCAATAGCATACAGTTCTGGCAACAACTCCATAGTTCTGCCAGCAAGATCACAAGTTGTCCGAAAAATTGAAATAACCTCAGCGGAAGACAGTATATTAATTCCGAACCAAGAAATTCAGCATGGTATTTACATAGCAAATACCATAGCATCTTCTCAAAACGCGTTCATAAAATTACTAAATACAACAAACACAAATCAAATAGTCAAGATAAATAACTTGCAGTACGAATCACTTTCGAACTACGAAGTAGTTAAAACAAGTCCAGAAGATAGAGAGAAAACGGTATTAGCGACACTCTCCAAGAATTTCCCACCACAGTTCAATAGCCAACTAACCAAATTATGCACACAGTATAGTGATGTGTTCGGTCTGGATACCGAATCTATAACTACAAATAATTTTATAAACAAAAGCTGAGACTGAAAGATGATGAACCAATATATATAAAGAACTACAGAAATCCTCATAGTCAAAAAGACGAGATACAAAGACAAGTCCAAAAGCTTATAAAAGACGAAATAGTTGAGCCTTCTGTATCCCCATACAACAGCCCACTTTTATTGGTACCGAAAAAATCGTTACCAAACGCTGAAATAAAAAATGGCGATTAGTAATTGACTATCGTCAAATTAATAAAAAATTGTTGTCCGATAAATTTCCGCTACCTAGAATTGATGACATTTTAGACCAACTAGGTAGAGCAAAATATTTTTCATGCCTTGACCTAATGTCAGGTTTTCACCAAATTGAACTCGAAGAAGAGTCACGAGACATAACATCCTTTTCCACAAGTAATGGCTCATACCGCTTCACGCGACTACCATTCGGTTTAAAAATAGCGCCAAATTCGTTCCAGAGAATGATGACTATAGCGTTCTCTGGCCTTGAACCTTCGCAAGCATTTCTTTACATGGATGACTTAATAGTCATAGGTTGTTCCGAAAAACACATGATCAATAATCTAACAGATGTTTTTGAGAAGTGTAGGCAACATACCTAAAGTTACATCCTGAAAAATGTTCATTTTTATGCATGAAGTCACCTTTTTGGGACATAAATGCACAGATAAAGGAATCTTGCCTGATGACACGAAATATGATGTCATTCAAAATTATCCAGTCCCACATGATGCGGACAGCGATGCAGCGGATGCAGACAAAAGCGAAAACAATTGTCGTTGCTTATCTCCACTCCGTTATATTTTTTATATACTTCCATATATTTTTATATACTTCTAATGTGTTTCGAATAAAATCATGCGTAAAGAAAAGAAAAAAGAAAATGAACTGAAAAGTGAAAAGTATCAAAAGAGAAAAGGGCAAGAGTGAATAAATATGCATAATTGTTTTATTGAAACATTTGTATGTGAAGAGTTGAAAAAAAAATTTAACGGTTAATTTTTATACGCTGCATATGTAAGCGTTGCGTTTTGCTTTTGCACAGTGGGTCGAAATTTAAAAAAAAAAAAAAAAAGAGAAGTTAATGTTCATGAAATTATGCCGAGTATTTAGAATATTTTTTTTTTATATTCATTTAATTATCTTTGAATATAAATCGATATGCGTTAAAGTTTCGAGCTATATATTTTTTTTAGTAATTACAAATTAATTCATATCATTTATGAAGTTGTAAATTTTCTTATATATATACTATGGAATGGTTTTGGTTTTTTTAATGTGAGTTAACTTTGTTCTCAGAATACTACATGAAACATTAGATTCTAAGAAATGAATGATTGTGAGAATACATTAATTTAAGTGAATAATAATGATTTTTATAATGAGGTAATTTTCTGAACTTTCTTTTTGGGCAATCTAATGTGAATAAGGATGTTTGTTCTGGGATTTTCCCCTAGCGCTGAAAGGAAAATCATGGTAGGGTGGGTAGAGAGCGCGGCTGTAGATACACCTATACAGCCAACACTAGGACTATTTCTTCTATTCTTTGCTCTCTATTCTATTTCGAGTTTCAGCACAGGGACTTTATTTAAAGTTGCTGACGTGTGAGTGGGTGAAACACATTCATCAAAGAACCACCCCAGCCGATTGTCTTGCTAGCCGCATTAAGAGTCCCGCAGATGAATCGTGTTAACACCAAGATAGGCCTCACACAATAACGTATAGTTGCCGACTGCAATGGTTGGTAAGCCTTTGTGGTGTCGTGGTTATAGATATATAGTTACAGAAATTTTTGCCGCCCAACCATGGGGCACATTCTAATTAGATACAATAATTTTGCTGCCCATCGGCTACGTTAAGGCTTTGTACGTTACAGTAATTTTTGGCGCCCAACTGAGGGCCCGATTCTAATTTGATAATTATCTCCCTAAGGTTTTCTCAGGTAGATAATTCATTTGGTAGATTGACCCCTTTTCTTCTTTAATTTCTTTGTGCATTCTAATCTTTATTCTATACTATCAACAATTAAAATCGTAAAGTTAACTATTATTGGAATTACCGTCTCCGGCGATGCCCAGAGATCTGGTCCGGATATTCAACTAGGTTACTAATTGTTCCGAATATTTTAAAGCTAACTGTCAACATGAACCCAAGGCAAACAATAACTGTCAAAACAGCAGAAACTACTAACTTTTGGCATGTGACCGAGAGCTAGACTCTGGTTTGAAAAGTGTTGAGTAGACGAAGGCTTGATAGTAGCCTAGACTCTGTACCTCTTGCTTAATAGAATACGTATTACCTGGAATTATGATTGTGACAAATGGCTGAAACATCATCTAAGGATAATGCAACCGCTAGTATTATTGTAGAGAGTACATAGACTAGTCAGTCTAGTTTTTTATCCCTTTTAGTATAGCCCGTAGCAGCTTAATTGTGAGTGGTCAGGACATTGGTGAGAACATTAATGGTTTAATCAGCCAACCCCAGATCATAATTGGCATAGCAAGCGACTATATTAAGACAGGTAACGAATCCCTTTTTAAATTCATTTATGTAGGTGCAACTCAAATAAAAGAGGGAAGATGATTTTTTTTTTGAGAATAGGAACTATGGATGTAGAGTCAGGGACCCTAACCCAACCGCTTAAAAAGAAAGACACTACCCAAAAATATGAGTGTACTTATATAAATTTCTATTTCCTGTTGCTAAGAAAATAGCATCCCTAACGCAGATATCAAGAGTAGTCCCTAGTGATAAAGTAAATTATTACACCTGAATTCACTTAGAGTAACCCGAAAAGAAAAATTATTCAAAATTATTAATTCAAGAAAAAAAAAAAAATAAGAATTTGATTAACATTTGGTTGAATTGATAACGCTATCGAATATTTAAAAATGTCAGTAATACACAGTGATAGAGAGTACGAGGAGGTACCACGATCATCCTCATCACAAGTGTGTAGCATTTGTTCACAAGTTATTTCAGACGTACACGAAAGGGCAACGACAAAGTGTATGCACTCATTTCATAGAAATTGTATAATTACTTATGTTTCGACAAAATCAAGAGTGTCCGGTATGCAAGCCTTTATGCCACCTTAGAGATGTACAAGTTAGAACAGAGTTATCAGCCAGTCAAAAACGAGGAGCAGTTCCTAAAGTCCATAATACGCGACAGCAGAGGCAAGCACACCTTTTATCTGGTCCAGAACAGTCAGCCATACCTGATTACAATAGTCCGCAAAATACGGTGATGAATTCATCAGAAGAGGTAGAACCACTACGAACAGCGAAAAGACAGGAAGACCTCCTAAGCGAAGAGTACAACGCGCTCAACCAGAAAATTTTGAGAGACATCAGACAAGAGTCAACGCCACAGCTAGTACATCGGCACCAGCGTCGACTACGAAAGATTGTTTGAAAGAATAGAGAATCTTATAAATCAGAAGTTTGAGAGTTTGCAGACGAATGGACAGATTTTGTGACAAACTCAAAAGACAATATCTGATAACAAGGATGATGATTTAATTTTTGAAGAAATAAGAAGTAGGAAGCAAAAGATTGGAGAATCATTTGATAATTTTTATGGGATGTAATATCCATTGTTAGTAGGCTTTCGGTTCCATTGGAAGAGGATAGACTAGTGCAGCAGTTGCAGCGTAACCTGATACCGGAAGTGCGTGAAGCATTGTTATATATATCAGTTGTTTCGGTGTCACATCTACTTCAGTTAGTACAAAGAAGAGAAAAATCTATTGGGAGAGACGCTAATTAAGCGTCCGATCAAGAGTGTAAATTTTCTAAACCCGTTTACAAATCCGTAGCTGCAGTACTAGACGCCACAGAACAGTCAGAAGACGAATTGTCGGTGAAGAGGTAGATGCAGTTCAGCGAGTGGCGAATTCTTTGGTTGTTGGAATGTGACGTAGAAGGACATCGCTGGGACATGTGCCTAGAAGATCGGATTATCTTTTGTTACGGCTGCAGAACCAAAGGAGTATACAAGCCGCAGTGTATAAAATGTTCAAATCGGACGGAAAACTATCGGAAGGACCACCGATGGCAACAAGCGGACGGACCCCTAGTAAATGTTGCTCACAAAAGATTAAATCGTAATTACACTGAACAAGAAAAAGCAAGAAAACATTTCAGAGTTACAAACAAATAGAAAGAATATTAAGTTACATCCAATTAAACCATACCACATACGTTTAAAAGAATATGCAAGATTTTGCGAAAGAATATTTCTGATGATAGTAATGTCGCATGCGTCAAGAGAGCACAAAGCGCTCAACCTTGCGTATGCGTAACTTTGGAAAGCTGTACGAAATACCAAAAGAAGGTTAATTTGTTCAGTAATTAATGAAGCCGTAGATGGCCGATTTTATGCTTCAATTTCATTTTTACAATTTTAGAATTAGGCTTATTAGACACAGGGGCAAATATTAGTTGCATTGGAGCAGACCTGGCTAAAATAGACTGGTCGCACAATTCAAAATTTCGCAAAATTAATTCGTCAGAAACGGCTGATGGACAGCCACAAACAGTTATTGGATCCATACAACTGAACGTAAAATATAGGGAGCAGATGAAGGACATTAATTTCTTTATAATCCCTTCGATTAAGCATAGGTAGTATTAGGAACAGATTTTTGGAAAGCTTTCAAATTGGCCCCGGTGTAATTTCCTCGATTGAAACAAACTTCAAATAGCAACGTGCCTAGATTAACAGAGAAAGACGGTGAGGAAAAAGTTTCCGCTGACAGCAGAAGAAGAAAACGTTTAGGCGGAATCATTGTCTATTTCCAGACTTTGAAAGGCAAGGCCTCGGAAGAACAAAGCTTCTGCAACATCATATGGAGGTAGCAATGCCACCCGATTAAACAGCGATTTTACCCAGTTTCAGGAGATCGATAGAATGTTAGAGCTAGGAGTTATTGAGAAGTCAAATAGTCCTTGGAGTTCGCCCATGCGTTTGGCGATAACCTGGAGAAAGTTCTTTATGCTTAGATGCACGACGTATTAACGGTTACAAAGAAAGGACCATACCCACTGCCCAGCATCAATGGAATTTTCGCAGACTACCAAAGCTAACATCATCTCCAAGATAGATTTGAAGGATGCTTTTGGCAAATAGGTTTGAGTGAGGAATCAAAAGCAATCACAGCATTTACAGTACCCGGTCGTCCATTGTATCATTTTGTGGTTATGCCATTTGTTTGTGTAATGCCGCGCAAACAATGTATAGACTAATGGATGAAATAAACCCCTGAATAAAATATTGTACTTTTGGATACTTAGACGATTTATGTCTAGTATCGAAAGCTTTGAGGAACATCTTATTGTGTTAGCCAAGCTAGCTGAGCAATTTCGAATGGCGAATGTGACTTTAAATGTGGCAAAGAGCAAATTTTGTCACAAAAGTTTGCATTTTTAGGATAATAGTAGGCATGGAGGAATTTCAACTGAACAATCAAAAAACAACGCGATTCAGTCATGGCCAATTCCGAAAACAGTTAAACAAGTAAGAGCGTTTATGGGAGTAGTCGGATGGTATAGACGATTTATACCTAACTTTTCAGATATTAGTTTTTCAATCACGAAGCTTCTGTCGTCGAAAAAGAATTTGTCGAACGAGCAAGCTCAGAAATCCTTTGAAAAGCTTAAAGTCTGCGTTGACTTCAGCCTCAGTTTTGCAGAACCCGAACTTTGAACGGAAGTTCTATGTGCATTGCGATGCGAGCGATGTCGGCATAGGCGCTACGTTAGTTAAATGTCAGATGAAGGAGAAGAAAAACCAATTTTATTAGTCCAAGAAACTGAGTCAGCTCATCGAAACTACAGTGTAACGGAGCGGAATGTTTAGCAGCATTAGAAGCAATCGACAGGTTTAGATGCTATATTGAGATGCAGGAGTTTGAATTGATTACGGATCATGCGAGCCTTTTGTGGCTGATGAAGCAACCTAATTTGAAGGGACGGTTGGCTAGATGGGCATGAAATTGCAAAGTTACAAGTTCACGATAAGCCATAGAAGGTCGGACAATGTCGTACCTCATGCGCTTTCGAGAATGTTTTCAGATGAAATAAGTGCACTAGAAGAAGTTTATCCTGGTGTTGATTTAAATTCCAACTGTTTTGGGTGATAGTGAATATCAGAATTTGAAAAAGTTTTTAGATAGTCTGGGAGAGTATCCAGATATACGAGTATGAAGATGGTTTTGTCTATATACGAACTGAACATGATGATGGAAATTTAAAAATCAAGAATCGAGATGGAAACTGTGGATTCCATCTGGTTTGACGACTGAAGTCATAGCCAGTGCTCAAATAGTTTATACACACACTGAGAATGGCTAAGTAAGACCCTAAATTAATAAGGAGATTTTTTTATTGGCCAGGCATGGTGTCACAAGTGAGAGATTATTGCGATAACTGTGATATTGCAGTCTACCAAAAGCCCGAATTACATTTTAAAA